>NW_025885340.1:599-2526 GCF_002878395.1 Capsicum annuum
CCCCATTGGTGAGGAGGAGTTATCACTTTTCTCGGCTTTATTTTACCCTGACTGAGATTGTTCTGGAAGTTTCTCCGAATCTATCTATACTCTAGCCTTTTTTGTTTGGTGATCGAAAGTTGATCCACTTTCTCCACTTTTAGTTTCTTTTCTTTTAGGAGACATCTTTTAACTACAAACAAAAGAAAAACAAAAAATACATCGCATTTGATGTCTGCATAATTTTTTAAAAAAAGGTGAGACAAATTTCAATAAATTATTCTTACCACATAACAAAAAAAATACTCCAACGGACAATCCATCAGTTGGAACAGATGGGGAACCCAAATTTGTTTGAAGACCTATTTAATATCTCCCCACAGATATTCCACCTATTGAAATAGGTAGAGAAATTTCAATAAATTATTCTATGCCACATTACAAGAAAATACTCCAACGGATAACTCATCAGTTGGAACAGATTGGGAATGTGTTTGAAGACCTATTTAATATCTCTCAACAAATCTTCCACCTATTGCAACAGATGGATCACCACCACCAAAACCAATGCCACCAAGACCACCACCAATTCCACCAATACCAACACCAAGACCATTGCCAAAAAACACAAATACCAACACCACCAACAAAAGCCACCAACAACACCACAAACACCATCCAACAATACCACGATAGTCAATAAAACACTGAGATAAAAACTAGATTTTTCTCGTGTGCTTCCTACTTTTTTAGCATCAAAACTCAAAATTGTTAACCTATTCTCGAAGATAATACAACTAAAAGTCTTCTTTTTTATTATTAACTAAAAAACTCTACTTATCAGAATAAAGAACAAATGTAGAACTCTTCTCGAACTCTGTTACATACAAAGATAGAGAAAACAACGGATACAAGCGAGAATAAAGTCAAAAAAACAACTATATGTAGTCGTAAATGGGAAGAAAATCAACCTGATTTGAAGGATTGAGCAATATGTTGAGTAGTTGTTGTTTGTATTGTTGAGAGGGAGAGGACACCCCGAGAGAGAGAGAGAAAAGATGGAGAACTTAAGATTTGAAATGAAAAGTTTTTCTCACAAATGGATAATTTGTATGGGTTGATTTGTAATTTTGGAAAAGAATGACAAGTTTTGAAATTGGAAATTTGGTCCAAATTGATCTTAATTAATTTTAAAATTTTAAAAGAGATATTTTTTAAAACATTGAGTTGATGAGAAATCATTTCAATTCAGAGTGATCGATCGACGACTCGTGTCGGGATGAATGCAATACCAATGCCATGCAATTGCAAAGACTCGGTGGATTTGTAGTTGACCCTGCGAGCTCATTCATTCATTCCTAGTTCCACCTAAATCAACTTAGGTACTATCACTATCCTAACATTAAGTTGATGAGAACTCATTTCAATTCAGAGTGATCGATCGACGACTCGGGTCGGGATGAATGCAATACCAATGTCATGCAATTGCAAAGACTCAATTGTATTTGTAGTTGACCCTGCGAGCTCATTCATTCATTCCTAGTTCCACCTAAATCAACTTAGGTACTATTACTATCCTAATATTGAGTTGATGAGAACTAATTTCAACTCAGAGTGATCGATCGATGACTCAGGTCGGGATGAATGCAATAACAATGCCATGCAATTGTAAAAACTCAATTGGATTTGTAGTTGATCCTGCGAGCTCATTCATTCATCTCTAGTTCCATCTAAATCAACTTAGGTACTATCATTATCCTAACATTGAGTTGATGAGAACTCATTTCAACTTAGAGTGATCGATCGATGACTCAGGTCGGGATGAATACAATACCAGCGTCATGCAATTGCAAAGACTCGATTGGCTTTGTAGTTGACCCTGCGAGCTCATTCATTCATCGCTAGTTGTACCTAAATCAACTTAGGTACTATCACTATCCTAACATTG
>NW_025885340.1:2626-14829 GCF_002878395.1 Capsicum annuum
TTAGGTACTATCACTATCCTAACATTGAGTTGATGAGAACTCATTTTAACTTAGAGTGATCGATCGATGACTCGGGTCGGTATGAACGCAATATCAATGCCATGCAATTGCAAAGACTCGATTGGATTTGTAGTTGAACATGCGAGTTCATTCATTCATCCCTAGTTCTATCTAAATCAACTTAAGTACTATCACTATCCTAACATTGAGTTGATGAAAACTCATTTCAACTCAGAGTGATCGATCGATGACTCGGGTCGGGGTGAATGTAATACCAACGCTATGCAATTGCAAAGACTTGATTAAATTTGTAGTTGACCCTGCGAGATCATTCATTCATCCCTAGTTCCACCTAAATCAATTGCAATGAAATATATTACAACAAACGACTAAGCTGTTAAAAATTTTCAAATAGGTAGATATATGTTGCAACAGATGACATATCTTATTTAATTATCAAATAGATATTTGCATCTGTTGTGACAGATGACTGAGTTGTTGGAAATTTCCAAACAGATATTTATATCTATTGTAACAGATGACAAATCTGATTTTATTAATTATCAAATGAACATTTTCATCTGTTGTCACAGATGACTGAGCTGTTAAGATTTTTAAACAGATATTTATATCTGTTGTAACAGATAACTGAGCTGTTCGGATTTCTAAGCAGATATTTATACATGTTGCAACAGATGACATATCTGTTTGAAAATTTTTTTTTCTCTTTTAATTTTAAAGCAAGAAGCTTCTGGACCGAGTAGATAATATTAAGTAGTAGTACTTACTACTAAAGGCGGTAAAAAATATTTTTTGGATATCTCAAAAGTGAATTCATTGAGCAGTTTTGTCTTGTCTTGTCTTTTCAATGTCAGTAGTCTTGGTCTTCCTTGTGCTCCTCAAATTATTAATGAAATTAATGAATATTGAAAACCACCATGTCTACGTACATAATACATCTATAGAAATTATCTCATCTCTTCCTTCAGCTGTAGTTTATTTTATTCAACTCTTATCTTTTTCTCTCTCCTCTTTAGGGTCACAACCTTTTTTCTCACTTTTATCTTCTCTTCTCTTCTCATAATGATATTTTCAGATCTAAACCCATCCATATCTTTCCTCGACTTAAATTTCTGTTTTGATCCCCTTTTTGATATAAAGGTATGGTTCATTATTGCTCTTTCATTCTCGTCTTCTTCTTTGCAAGTTATTTACATCTGTTTTTTTATTTAATTACTATTTACCCATATCATGCTTATTAATTTTTTTTAAGAAACTTGTAAGTGTTGAATAAACAATCCAAGAATTTTTATTACAATATAAGAAAAAAGTCATCTGTTAGGAGAAGTTTAAAAGCCTTGTTGGCAGTATCATTTTTTTTGTATGTATTTTGTTTGTTTCATTATTGTTGATGCATTTATTGATGTTGTTGGTGGGGTTGGCGTTGTTGGAACTTGTGGTGTGGTGTTGTTGATGGTTCTGAAACTAAGGATATTGCTTCTTTGTTGTTGTTGATGTTGTTAGAACAACTATTGTTGTTTCTTTTTTCTTGATGTTGCAACAGATGGAGAAACTGTTGGAACAAATACAACCACTAGAAAGGCTGGTTTGATGTATTCCATCAGACTCCACATCTATTGCAATAGATGGATAATGTTTTTTTTGTGACGTCAATTTTTTTCCTCTTCTTTATAGATATAAGAAACTGATAGTTGATCAACTTTTGATAAACTATCGCAAGAGGCTGCAGTAAAGATAGGATCGGAGGAATAATCTGCTTGCAGATAGAACCACTTCATATGTGGGAGGTATGTATTACTAATAATGTTATCGTGGAAACACACACAGAGTGCACTAATTTTGTGAATGATGTTTTTACTGATTAGCATAGATCGTTCAAACAAGATGTCTGTAATTTTATAGTTAAGTTTGGTAGGTCCAAACTGATAAAGCTGAGGGACCATGAATATGGTTCTGATAGCCTATTAAGATTTAATGTCGGTTATTGGTCATGTTTATTTGTCAAGCATTGTGAAGGGATTTAGTTTTTGTGTCATTGTAAAGAGATTCAATAGAGATTGAACTAACTTTTAGGGTGCATTGGACCTTTAGAGGGCCTTCAAATCTTAGCACTGCATCTAAAAAGAATGGAAAACCAGTATAGTTACTGCCCTGGCCAAAATTTATATGGCTGGGTTGCTCGTTCGGGGTGATGATTATATGCCAGAATGTTTGTTAGGACAATGCATTCAAAGGAAAATAGGTGGTTGATGGAAGACTATATCATCTGAGAGCTAATTGAAGAAGAGACATAGGGTAGATACAACTTCTAACGAATCTGGCCAGTGGAATTATCTTAACAGATGCGAGATCTAAATCAAGTGCAAATATGAAAGTGTTTCCAGTAATGTAATTTCATCTGTTGTGTCTCTTAAAGAAAAACAATGCATCTAAACACTTTGTTAGGGAGCTGCGTGGTTGGGATTATCACCTAGATAGAAAATAGGAGAAGACCAACAAAGAAGCCTCACGGGTATCAAGGGTTGAAATGATGTACAACAAATCTAGAAAACTTATGCCAACAACAACTGCAGTTAAAATAAGGAATCTAAGCGAAGAAGGCAAATTTCTGAATTTTAAATTTCATCCCATGCTTTCTTATTTGTGTTTTCGATCAGGTCCACTATTGTTGACCTGATCGGAACCACAAACGAGATTGAAAGGAAAATAGAGTATCATTGCTTCCTTAGCAATATGATTATAATTGATTGTGTTTTCTTGCCTTGACATGCTTTCAATATTCCTCGGAGAAGATCAGATGCTTGCTATAGTATGTGAATCCCGATAATTTTTAAGCTTGCCTTCAGCTTGTTGATTCTATATTCGGTCGTTGCCTTGCCATCTTCGAAGTTGATAAGGAGTTCCTCATCTTTTGTGAGCTCGATCAGGAACACTATCTTCAAACTTGTGGCATTCTAAAAGCCCTTCTGAACACTTTCTTCAGAAGCCTTAAAGGATACATGAAGAGTATTTGTGTTTATTTTAGGTCAAAATGTGTTGATGCACGTTGAAGATGTGGTCCCAACAGTTGAACAACACACTTTTATCGAGCGTTGCTTGATGCATCTTGCTTAACCAATTTGATAATTTAGTAAGCATGGAGTTACGTAGCGTGTGATCTAAACCGGCTCTACCAAGCCAATCAAATGTTATGTAACTCTAAGCTCATTACTCTATTAAAAAAATATGACTGAGTTAATGCACAAATCGAACGAGCTCAATCTCTCAGCCTTTTTGCTGATCGCTCTTCTCCAATACTGATGACAAGATATCTGCTATGCAAAAGTCTACACCATCGCAAGCATGTCTGGCGATGGTGTAGACTTTTGCATAGCGGATATCTTGTCATCTATATTGGAGAAAAGTGATCAACAGAAAGGTTGACAGATTGGGCTTTTTTGATTTGTGCACTAACTCGGGCATATTGTTTTGATAGGGTAAATGAGCTCGGAGTTACGTAACGTTTGATATGCTTGGTAGATCCAATTTAAATCATATGGTATGTAACTCCATGCTTACTAATTTATTAAATTGGTTGAGAAAGATGCATGGAACAACGCTCGATAAAAGTGTGTTGTTCAACTGTTGGGACCACATCTTCAACGTGCATCAACATATTTTGACCTAAAACAAACACAGAGACCCTCCATGTATCCTTTAAGGCTTTTGAAGAAAGTGTTTTGAAGGGCTTTTAGAATGCCACAACTTTGAAGGTAGTGTTCCTGATCAAGCTCACAAAATACGAGAAACTCCTTACCAACTTCGAAGATGGCAACGACCAGCTTGAATATAGAATTAACAAGCTGGAGGCAAGCTTAAAACTTATCGGGTTTCACATACTATAGCAAGCATCTAATCTTCTCCAAGAAATGTTGAAATCATGCTAAGGCAACAAAACACAATCAATTAATCCATATTGCTAAGGAAGTAATTATACTCTATTCTCCTTTCAATCTCGTTTGTGGTTCCGATCAGGTCAACGGCAGTGGACCTGATCGAAAACACAAACAAGAAGGCATGGGATAAAATTTAAAATTCAGAAATTGTCGTCTTTGCTTAGTTTCCTTATTTTAACTGCAGTTGTTGTTGGCGTAAGTTTTCTAGATTTGCTGAACATCATTTCTACCCTCGATGCCCGTGAGGCTGCTTTGTTGGTCTTCTTCTATTTTCTACTAAAGTGATAATCCCGACCATACATCTCCCTAGAAAAGTATCCATCTGCATCGTTTTTATTTCAGAGACACAACAGACGAAATTACATTATCGGATATACTTTCATATTTACACTTGATTCAGATTTCGCATCTGTTAAGATAATTCCATCGGCCAGATTTGATAGAAGTTACTTTCTACCCTATGTCTCTTCTTCAATTAACTCTCAGATAAAATAGTCTTCCATCAGTCACCCATTTTCCCTCAAAAGCATTCTTCTACCGCACCTTCTAACATATAATCATTACCCCGAGCGAGCAACCCAATCATATAAATTTTGGCCAGGGAAATAACTATATTGGTTTTCCATTCTTGTTTGATGCAGTGCGAGGCTTCGAGGGATGATACGAGACAAACAAGGAGAACTCAAAACACACTCCAAATCAGTCCACTAATCTTAAGGATCCGAGGACCTTTTTGGAGACCACTCTCAGATTCGCTACCAATAAGAAGAATACAAGATTCAATGATGTATATAACACCCAAAACATCATCAATATGTGAAGAACAAGAGGATTACAATAAAAATAACCAACGGTTTCAACAACACAAGAAACAACAACAAAAGATTACACTAAACAAAAGGATAGAAAAATAAACTACATGAAGGCATAATCTTAAGAACTCAAGAGCATATTTCACTCTTGGACCCTTAACACTACACACTACAATTCACCTATCTCTTACATGGCTCAAGAGGGACCTCGATATCTCAAACATCCAACGTTTCCAAGCTTGAATCCAACCCGAGTGATTCCACACTCAAGTTGAAATCCCTAATTAAAATGTTTGGCCATATGGGCCTTTCTCACAAGAGAGAAATGCCTAAGTGTCTACAACTTTCAATATTCATCAAAACTAATGACTAAAACCCTACATCATTCTATTTATAGTGTATTACAAATAATAGGTAAATTGACTAAAAGGTCTCTTTAATGAAATGTGACCAAGGGCGCCCTTAGAGTACAAGTTTAGGGTCAATTTTGGTGTGATCCAAGGCCTTATCCACACTTCACTTGGACGCTTTATTGGATGGGTCCAATGCATTCTCACATACGTGCATCCTCGTGGTCGTACCTGTATCATCCTCCCCTTCTTGAAAAAGGATTCAACCTCGAATCCGCTCCTTGCAAAATCAAAGAAGGACAAACAAGTAAAACATCCTCATGACATGAGGGTTAGGATTAGAAAAATACATACATCACATGCCATGCCAAGGTGAGACAAACTTGGAGTATACCCACGGGTCCTTTGTGTTGAATATGAAAACCTTAGAATAAATGACACAAAGGAAGAGGTCATCATCAACAAAAAAAGATAAGGAAGAACCTTGTCTTTCTTCATTAGCACCCACAATCAAACATTGCTTGTCGTCTTGACCAAGCATCAAGTGGTAAGGGTAGAAATTCCCATATTCTGGGAGGGTGCCGGGGTCAAATGGGAGAAGTAGCCAAGGGTCTAAGCCGAGGTTAGCCCTTAGTTCCCCTAGTTTGTCACTCACACAACCATGCATGGCATTTGCCTTTAAGAGAAGATTAACATTCAAGAATAGAGAGACACGGCCTAGAAGTCCTACCTCAAAAAGACATATGCCATCATTTACAATATTTCCATACACACGGTCTCTATAAACAAAACTCTAGCAAGGCTTTTACCACACAAGATGTTCAAAGAGTCACGTGCACCATCAAGATCAACTCTATAACCACCATCACTAACTTGAGAATTTTTAAGCACGCCACACATATGCTCAAGTAGTGGAATACATTCATGAGTAAGTTGATCTTCATTCACATCCTCACTAGTTATTGGCAACTTACATACCAACGTACACCCACCTTGGTTCACACAAGGGTCAACTAGTATGTGATTAATTTTGTCAATTGGTAATAGAACCTTGTTCAAGTTATAAGGGTTAGCACTAGATGGACATAAATCATTCTTACAAGAAGAATCAATTTCGTCATCTAAAAGATCAACTAGTGCTTGCGTACTTACAACAAGAGTTTGGTCCTCATGTAACCTAACATCACCAAGAGTATCACTATAGGGAGACTCAAACAACTCTACTCTAGGTAAATCCGCAACTACATCCAATTGGCCACTACTAGCCACAACACAGCATTCTAAGTTCATAGGAGTATAGGGAATAGTATTTTTACCTCATATCTCACATGAGCTACGACCTTCCTCTTAACATGTGTCCGTGCATCCCACTTGCTCCCTTTGACCTACCATACGATTCAACCTGCCATAGCTAGGCCTTGGGACATAGTGTAAATGTAACACCCCGTACTTAATTACGTGCATTAGCCATTGTTATATGTGTTGGAGTATATGTATTGATCCTAAGTTAGGTATATATGAGTTTAAGTATGAGTATTGATTATTTTGAGATGGTTTCAAGTGTATAGTTTGATTATATGTGTATAGGAATCGACCTTATTTATACCAAAATTTGCCCGTCGATGGTTCCATACGAAGGTTATTGAATAAGCTTTCCAACGATATAAAGATTTCCAAAAATGGATAAGTTTCGGATATAATCGAGCACGTTCGAAACTATAAAACGGTGGCCGGGATGTTGTGAACAGTAAATGTGCAGGAAGATTTCCTGCACACAAACTACTGAGGCCTGTCAGTTTTTTGGGTCAACTTTGAACGATCATAACTCCCTCAATATAATGAACAGGGAGAGCTACAACATATCATAAGAAATATCTTTGAGTCTTCTTTCCAATGCAATTGGTTTCATCCAAATACAACATCTGAGTAAGGAGTTATACTCGTTTTACTTCAGCCTCTCAAAACAGATTTTTAGGGTCAACTTCAAACGATCATAACTCCTTGTATAGGACAAACTGAGTGGCCTACTTTATATGAAATGAAAGTCCTTTGAATTATATTTCCAACGATACCAATTTAACCCAAATACAATATCGGAACAAAGAGTTATGGCCGATTTACTTTAGCCTATCAAAACAGTCCACCATGGACAGATTCGGATTTACTTAAATTTTTAAGGACAATATGGTCATTTTCCATCACCTCATGGACGAAAATTGGTCATTATATACATATAATTAGTCTCATATCCATCAATTATCATCAAATTATTGAAAATAAGAAACCCTAGCCTAATTTCAACTCCAATTATCTTGTGATTCAACCGCAGAAAATCTAAATTGATTCCGTAGTTGTGTTCACCATCTCGAGGGCTTCGAGAAGTACCCCTTATTTGTGCCAACAGGACTTCAAAATCAAAAGGGTCATTTTATGGTAAGGATGTAAATTATGTTGGTGTTATTTATATGGATATGTATATATATATATATATATGCATGTGAGCATAAGAAGTATGTTATTTGATTGTTGTTGAAAGATGATTGGGAAATGATGTTGGATTATGTTGAATTGTGAAGGAATTTGGTGTAATGATGTGGTATTGATGATGTGGTATTGAAATGATGATTATATATATATATACACATAAACCTATTGTTCAAGTTGGTTTTTGGAATGTTTTGCAAATATGGGTAGTATGGAATTATGGAAGAGAATTGTGGTGTTGGGTTGCTAATACTAGATGCCAAACATTTCATTGTAGATAAGTGATTTGTAAAGGCGGGAAGTTGTGTTGAATTAGTATCCGAATCTACAACGAGGTATGTAAAGCATACTCTAACAATGTTCTTTGGCATGAAAACACCAATGTTCCATCAAGTAAGATTCCGAGGTTGTCCAAAAACATGTATTGTTCTACGTTACCAACGAAATTGTTTCCATTCTATAAAGTGTCAAAATGTTTCATTGATATACCAAAAGGTTCCTATTTCATTGTTGTGATATTGATGATTCTGAAACACATTGTTGATGTACCAATGAGTCTTTATTACATCGTTATTGTATAGAAGGTCTATTACTTGGTTCCTATTGATGTATCATTATTTCAAAGTATCAAAAATGTGGTGGCGACCGAAATAACAATCTCAAAGATTAATTGAACTAAGTGATGGAAGTTCTCTCTTATCGAGTGGTATCCCAGGGGCATAAGCCTAGCATGGGTCGATCCCTATTTATGTGTTTATGGGTGGTATCCCAGGGGCATAAGCCTAGCATGGGTCGATCCCAGTTGATATGTACTGGAGGCAGCCTAATGGTCACAGTACAGTACAGTAATGATTACAAAGACGATAAGAACGAAGGTAAAGTGATTGAATAAATACAATGTACAGGTTGTCACAAGTTCTAGTAAGTGTGGTCCACTCCTATTACGACTTATTCACTTGTTTCTGATTTCTATTGAGCTCCTATATCATATGTGATTATTTACAGCTTTACATACTCAGTACATATTTCGTACTGACGTCCCTCACGGGGGACCTGCATTTCATGCTGCAGGCACAGGTACCTCAGCTCATACACCGCACAAGTAGGAGCCAGGTCATACAGCTATTGTTGGTGAGCTCCAGTTTGCTTCGGAGCTTTCCGAGTCTGTTCCTTATGTTTTGTTATTGTACATGAGCCATGTGTGGGCGGGGGTTTGTCCTGACCCTAGTTATGTCATGTATATCCTAGAGGCTTTGTAGACATAAGGAAGGGTAAAGTCATGGAAGTTTATATAGTGATGTTATATCTGTATATGTGGTGGCCCCGACGGCCAAGTATTATATATATATATATATATATTTGCGCGTGTTGTGCTGATACAGGTAATTAGATCCTTTTATATGCAACGAAGTGCTGTCCAATTTTTGGTGACATGTAAGTGAAAGTACAGGTATTTGAACGGGTTCTCCCGGGCCTTCTCGGCTTCGGGTGCCAGTCCGGCCCGATGGGATTTTGGGGCGTGACAGTAAAGGTAGTCCAAAATGACATTGGTGGCATTATTGTCCATGGGTTGAGAGGTGGAAGCCGCGGGTTCCCTTGTAATTGTACCCAAAAAAAAAAAAGAACACACCTACAAAACAAAACACAAGTTAGTTCGAAACAACCTCACCACACTCTCGTACACTTGATCGTCTCATACTTGGTTTCACAAGTGTTGAAAGCCGGCTTGTACGTCGTGAGTGATTGAGGGTCGAGTCTAATCTTGTCTGGAATGAATTTTCATTTGAGTTGACTCAAAGAAAATTTATTTATGGACTTGAACCAACAAGATACAATGAATTCACAAAAAAGAAAATCACACAACAAACGTTTAACACGAATGAACGAATACAAAGACTAACTAACAATCTAGTAGATGAGTACTAGTTTGCCAATTAGTATTGGAACCAATGAAATTGAAACTAAGGAACAACAAAAGGAAACTAAGAAATCTGAAATTTGAGCTTAAATATGTTGTGTGAACAGTAACAATGATGATGTGGCATCACGTAATTGGTTGCGGTTTCTAACAAATTTTTTTTTTGTTGTCCAATTTCAAGTCTTGGTCAATTTACAATTTAGGAATTGGTGAAATTTGTTTTAAGGAGGGAAATTCAAACAAGTCTTGGAGCCTTTTCAAAGTCAAGTTTTCAAGACTTTGACTTTCTTGTACTTCTCTTTATAACATGGACCCTTGTTTTATGGAAAGTTCTTGGAAAGTGGTTGATATTTGATTGACTATTTGATGAGTGATAGAAAGTTTTTCAAGACTAACAAAGCTTCACCCCTTTTTCCTTCACCTTTAAAGATCTAATGTTCACTTTATATTAACAATCTATAAAGGTTGTGAAGAACTTCAAGAACAACATTAACAATCACCAAGAACAACCAACAACAATCTCTAAAAATACCATAATTTTCACACGGCCAAATTCCAATTTTTACAGTATCTTCAACACTTGGCCAAGACAACTACAATTTCAACAAAATGGTTCTTAGGCCACCAATGAACAATAATATCATGTGGCCAATCTTAGAATAACAACAAGATGAAGACCACAAGGCCAAAACAGTCCACCACAATAATGTTTCAACAACAATTCGGCCACGCCTTATGTTCATGAAAACAACACCAACAATGTAAGCTTAAACTTAGATTTAGACTCAAGAGTGTTAGAGAAGAATAAAACTAACACTAGAAATAACAAAATAAGTAAAAATCTCGGCCAAGACACAACAATAACACAATTTCGGCCAAGAACACAAAATGGATAGATTTGCTTCTTTTTGATTTTTCAGTTTTCTAACACTTTTTTTTTGAATTTTCTATCAAGCAAGCCCAAGATTGATCTTGTAGGAATGAGATCAAGCCATGATTTGATACCAAATGATACGAGACAAACAAGGAGAACACGAAACACACTCCAAATTAGTCCACTAATCTTAAGGATTCGAGGACCTTTTAGGAGACTACTCTCAGATTCGCTACCAACAAGAAGAATACAAGATTCAATGATATATATAACACTCAAAACATCATCAACACGTGAATAACAAGAGGATTACAATAATAATAACCAACGGTTTCAACAACACAAGAAACAACAACTAAATATTACACTAAACAAAGGGATAGAAAAATAGACTACATGAAGGCATAATATTAAGAACCCAAGAGCATATTTCACTCTTGGACCCTTAACACTACACTACAATTCACCTATCTCTTACGTGGAACAAGAGGGACCTCGATCTCCCAAGCATCCAACGTTTCCAAGCTTGAATCCAACACGAGCGATTCCACACTCAAGTTGAAATCCCTAATTACAATGTTTGGCCATAGGGGCCTTTCTCACAAGAGAGAAATGTCTAAGTATCTACAACTTTTAATATTCATCAAAACTAATGACTAAAACCCTACATCATTCTATTTATAGTGTATTATAAATAATAGGTAGAATGACCAAAAGGTTCCTTTAATGAAATGTGACCAAGGGCGCCTTGGAGTACAAGTTTTGGGTCGGTTATGGTGTGATCCAAGGCCTTATCCACACTTTACTTGGACGCTTTATTGGACGGGTCTAATGCATTCTCACATACGTGCATCTTCGTGGTCATACCCGTATCAAGGGCCCTCTAAGGGTCCAATGCACACTTAAATTTAAGTTCAATCGCTATTAGTTCTTTGCAGTGATGACAAATATTGATCCCTTCTCAAAACTTGACATGCATAAACACGAGCACCAACTGTCAGTAATTCGTAGTAGGGTATCTGCACCATCTTCATGAGGTCCGCAGCCTTATTAATTTTGAACCCATCAAACTTAACGGTACAATACAAGATCTTGTTTGAATGATCAATGCCTAATCGGTTAAAAACTACATTCACAAAAACAGTATACTTTGTGTGTGTTGTTCCGGTAACCTTATCAGTAATATATACTTAACTCCCACACATATGATAGTGGATCCATTTGCATGCACCTTATTATTATTAACCCATCTATGGCTTAAATTGAATAAACAGATGACTAGCTTGTTGCAACAGATGACACATCTGTTTATATTTTCAAATAATAGGAGACATCTGTTACGATAGTTGATCAACCTGTTGCAGAAATCAAACAGATTTATACATTTGTTGCAAAAGATTGTCAGTATGTTGTAAGTTATATAGCAGAAAGAATATACTTTGCAACAGATTACCCATCTGTTAGACTAATTTTAAAGCAATTTTCTTTTCTTTCTGAGATATAATAATTTATAAATAGGTCCCTCCTTACAAATATGAATGATCCAGATTCGTACAAGAATATTCATATCGAGTCCTTGCATGAACTTCAAAGGCAGTTTGATGAACTCCAGAGAGATTTGGCTGACTTCAGAGCAAGGCTGGCGGATGAAAAATGTCTGATTGACAATAATAATAATAGTAGTAATAATAATTAGGTAATATTTTTTATTTAGCCATTATTTTCCTCCTTTTGTATATCAAATCTACCCAAGGAATTCAAAAATCTATGAACATTCATTTCATTTTGTTGTCGACTTTGAATTTTTAA
>NW_025885341.1:0-2644 GCF_002878395.1 Capsicum annuum
CCAACACTTCATTTGAAGTTGAACATAGGACCCTCGACAATCGCAAAATTGCAAATAATTTATATATTTTAAAGAGATGTGAAAGTATGCCATGAAATGCAACAATTTAAACTTAATGCAACAATTTAAACTTTTGTGAAAATTTAAACATATAAGCAAACAAACAGTTTAAATATTACAAACCCGGATAATCAAAGAAATTAACTCAAATATTTGGTTAGAACCCAGTTAAAATCTCCAGAAGAGTCGCTATTTTTGTTTTACAGAGAAAAGATGACTATTGCGTTTTTTACGAATTCAAATATTTTTTTTAATTCAAACTCAATTTTTGAAAACAGAGTCACCGCTTAATTTATTTGATAATTTTAAAAAAATAAATAAATAAAATTATAAGTCAAGTTACTTAACTACAAGTGACTCGTAATTTACAAGTTGCGTAACTTGTAATTACCATGGTTGACTAATAGAGTTAGGGGTCGTTTGATTTAAATATAAATTATACCGGGATGAATTATGTTAGAATAAGTTATACTCATGGGCGGAGCTAGCCTTTTATTAGGGGGTTCGAATGAAACACCCTTCAGCAAAAAATTATACTATTAATGTATGATTGTAATGATTTTTTATGTAGATATTTTAGATGTTGAATCTCTTTCGACTATCTTTTCTTCAATTTTTGAACCCCCTCAACTAAAATCCCGACTCCGTCTCTTGTTATATAAGGATTAATTATGTTGAGATTATTTCTTATAGTGTTTAATTTGTTGTATTCAAAATAACATGCATGATATAATTTATAAGAATCAATTAATTGATTACAAATATACCCTTTACCTTATTTAGCTTTTTTTAATTATTATATAATTTCTTTTCAAGCTTTAAATACTCCCCCTTAAAAATAAAACTTCTATCTTATTTAGCTTAATTTTCGTGTGTGTGCATTTTCATGATTATGCCGTGTGTATTCAAAAATAAATCTTACATCTTATTTAGTTTGAAATAAAACTTCTTGCTTAAGTTTGTTAAAGTAAAAGAAAATTTGTTGTTTATGTCATTTAATTTAAACACATATCACTCATATACCATAAAATATTAAAATTCATTTTAATTGATATATACAATATCAATTTTTAAGTGATTAAAAAATTATTTAATTTAAATATGTAATTCAACAATGGAGTCAACATTTTTATTATTCTCAAGAGAAATCAAAATATATAAATAAATATAATAATTAGTCAAATAAATTTATCGTATAATATATTTATAAATAAAAAATATATTTATATTATATAATTTTTTTAATAAAAAAATAAAGATTTATGTAAAATAACGCGTAGTGAAGATTGTGTTATTATAAATTGTATCAAAAATATTGTGAATATCCATAAAGGTGAAAAGTGATTATAAAAAGAATTTATGCGAGACTTTTGTTATTTTAATTACTTGATCCAAAGATAACTTATGCTGGTATTTTTTACTCTTATACGTCACGCCAAACTTCGACCCTGGCATGGAGAAAACTCTATTGGAAGTGCTGCCTCCAAATGGGTTCTATTCGGGGCGAATCCAAATTAGTCGAACTCCAATGCAGATATCGGACACCAAATGAGAAATAAAAAAAAGTTTGTACACATATCTGTAAACTCCATGTGTCACTGTGCCACATGACAAACAAACTAAAATTAAAGGAAGTAACTTACTTGCCGTGTACTGCTATTCTCTTTTTATGTACATTCCAAATGCTCCATTATTTGTCCACTTGTCAAGGCTGGTGAGAACTTACCTATTCAAATACTAATCGCCAGAAATGGGAAGGATGCCTTTCCTTCGTTACTCTCACTATTGCTCTTGCAACAAGCTTTGTGCGCTTAAAAGTCTGTTAAAATAACTTTTAAATTATTACTTTTTTTTTTTAAGTGTTTGATAATTTTAAAAAAGTTAAAAATTGATTTTTTAAGTCAAAAGTACCTTGTATTTTTGATTTATAAGTCGTTTTAGTTTGACTATATATTTATTCCTTGTAATTCTCATATATTTCAAAATTGTCATCATGTTTGTCCTAAAACAGTTTTCCTCCTCTACTATTTTTGTGTTTCTCTCTCCATGTTTGTATTTTTCTCTCTATTTTGTGTGTTTATTTTTTTTTTCCTAAAAATTACACAAATACACAGCTTATATTTTCAATATTACAAAAAATTCCAACTCTCTAAACATATTACAAAAATCTCAATATATACACAGAATGCTATGTATATGTCGGTTATATTATGTATATTAATAGGGAGAGAGTAAAGTAATTAGAAAAGTGGTAGAGAGTGTAATTACTTTCAAAAGGATTGATATATATGTTATTCATAATCGGTTGCTAGCAATTTGATTCTTGTGGAATTTAGAACTCGGAACCAAAATAAGCCACAAAATAAAAAAAAAGTGATTAAAATAGGTCACATATTTAATAAGTTACCAAAATAGACGAAACGTAATAAATTATTACGTTTCTCACTTTTTTCTTAACGATCAACTGACGAAAATAAATAGTAAACACGATTTGTAAGATGTAATAATTTATTGAGTTTTTCACAAAAAATAAAAAACAAAAAAACAGTGTGCTATCACATTAATTTTTATGTCAAATCATGGA
>NW_025885342.1:0-1081 GCF_002878395.1 Capsicum annuum
CAGTATTGACCTTGTAATTTCCGGGGAGCACATCAGCTACTTGATATCTTCTTATTAGAACCTAACAAAAATAGTTCTCTGTAAAATCAGGTTATCAAAAGACAATGAATAACGATAAATTCCGCACGGAGAAGCATATTGACGAACTTACGGTGGATGTGGATAAAGTCAGAGAGACTCAATTATGCACCATGTTATGAACTTGAGATTATTCATTTCTTCATAGGTCTGAGAGCATCCTCCCAAAACTCTGTCAACTCATTCATGTGCTTTTTTCAAAGCGGAAGGGTCCTGTATTAAGAACATAAAAATACGAGCGAAGAACAGGTTTTCTATAGTCTGCATAGTTTTGTTATGCACCATATTATATTGAACACAAGATTATGAATTATATTAGAAAAAAATATTCTAAGAGGATCACCATTCCTTTCTAAAGACACACCAAAATAACATATCAAACAGTGGAACTAGAATGAAACAACTGGATCTCCATCCATACAGAGGTAAGAGGGCAACAAAACCTGTTATGAATTCCTAAATAGTAGAATAAAAGTTAAAAGTGATGAAAACATGGTAAACATGCATTACAATAGTGACATTAGGCAAAGTATTTTAACTTTAGAACATACAAATAATACAATTCTTAGAAAATTTCCAAAAAGTATTGTCCTTGGGTAAGAATGGCATTTATTTTAGTTGCTGGGAGCACCATAATTCACAGCCTTTAAACTCTTTTTTTAAGGTAATTCACCACATATCATAAGCTAAGGCATCTTTTATTCAAATTCAACATTTACAATCATGTCTCCATAGTGGATGGGGAGGAATTCAACTCAACGTAAATTTAATAAAGACAGATAAACTAGATTGACTACAAATAGCTCCCCTTCTGACAGGACCAAAGAAGGGAAAAGGTTAAAGGAAATCTTTTTCAACTTACACGAATGAATAACAGTGTTTGAAAATAAAGTGAAGACCAAGCTAAAGGGGTTGCCTTGCATGACTAATTTCTCACCATTGAAGAACTATACTTTCCATTCAAAAGGTAAAACCTTGACTTTGACATAAATACACAGAAGAA
>NW_025885343.1:0-3208 GCF_002878395.1 Capsicum annuum
GTACCATTGCATATATATTCATGCATTCATAAATTATCTTAGTTATATAATAATGCATCAGACATACATTCTCATTGTGAGTAATGTAGAACTTCTAAACACTTGATCAAGAATTCATGAATTAGTTACACATGCATCAGATATGAATGTTTAGTATGATATATGCAGTAATCAGTCATGTCAGTCATGAAATAATATTCAAGCCGGCCATGTTCATTATGGTCATCAATTTATATTCTTTTCCCTTCACTAAGTCTCATTTGAGGATGAATATTGTCAAAGGTGAGATATTATAGTACCCCGTACTTTTTAATATCTTTAAAATGTCACAAAAATAATAGAAGATTTCTTTGAAAGATGAATCCACTTTTGTATACGAGGTATTTTTAAGATTTTTAGAATAGCCTTTCTTATGAACAGATTCCATTTGAGAACTTCGAATATCAGAATCATCGATTGAGGAACAACAAAATCTCTCAAGTTAAAATTCCATGGCTAAATCAGTCTGTTGATTGAAAAACTTGGGAAACAGAAGCAGACATGCGTACCAAGTATCATCACCTCTTCTCCGTCAACACAAATCAAGCTCAAGGAAATAGTTCTACTTAAGCTTCGTCAATTTTATATTCAGTGTTCATCACAAACCTGGTACCAAGTACCATTGTATATTTAGTTATGCATTTATGTACCAGCTCTGTTATATAGTTATGCATCAGACATGCATTCTCATTGTGAGAAAGGTAGTTCATCAGCTAGTCATGCATTCATGAATTAGTTACAAATACATTAGATATTCATGTTTAGTATGATATATTCAATTATCAGTCAGGTAAGTCATGAAATCATGTTCCATCCAGTCATGTTCAGTAGGTACATCAGTTTATATTCTTTCCCCCTTACTCAGCTCATTCAAGGATGAATGGTCTCAAAGTCAAGATATTGTAATATCCCATACTTTTTCCTAGCTTGAAATTTACCTAATAAAGTCAGAATCTTTCTTTGAAAGAAATATCCACTTTTGTACATGTGGTATTTTTTGATTTTCATAACAACCTTTCTTGTGAAGAGATTTCGATCGAGATCCTAGACTGTCAGACTCATAAATTAAGGAACAAAAAAGTCCCTCTAGTTAAGGTGCTTTGGTGAAATAAGTCCATTGATGGAGCTACTTAGGAAGCAGAAGCAGACATGTGAACCAAGTATCCTCACCTTTTCTCCACCAACTCTTATCACGCTCAAGCTAATTGCTCTTCTTAAGCATACTCAGTTTTATGTTCAATGTTCATCACAAACTTTGTACGAAATACCACTGTATATTCAGTCACGTATTCAAGTATCAACTTAGTTATATAATTATGTATTAGACATGCATTCTCATTTTTAGAAACATAGTTCATCAGAACACCCAGTCATGTTTCATGAATCAGATACACATGCATTATATATGCATGTGTAGTATGATATATCCAATTATCAGTTATGTCAGTCATGAAATTATGTTCCAGCCAGTCATGTTCTATATGTACATCAGCTTATATTCTTTCCCGCTCACTCAGTCTGATTCAAGAGTGAATGTTTTCAAGGGGGAGATATTGTAATTCCCCGTACATTTTCCTTATTTTAAATTGTACCAAAAATGTTAGAATCATTCTTTGAAAGATGAATCCACTCTTGTACACATGTTATTTTTCAGATTTTTAGAACAACGTCCCTTACGAAGAGGTTCCGGTTGAGATCCTAGACGATCTGTCTCATAGAATGAGCAACAAAG
The DNA here is from genome assembly GCF_002878395.1 of Capsicum annuum. Lineage (NCBI taxonomy): Eukaryota > Viridiplantae > Streptophyta > Magnoliopsida > Solanales > Solanaceae > Capsicum > Capsicum annuum. Next base: position 1,772 of record NW_025885343.1, read on the forward strand.
AAGTCCCTCTAGTTAAGGTTCTTTGGTGAAATTAATCCATCCATGGAGCTACATGGGAAACAGAAGCAGACATGCATACCAAGTATCCTCACCTCTTCTCCGCCAATTTAGATAAAGCTCAAGGTAACAGTTCTTCTTAAGGTTACTTTGTTTTATGTCCAGTGTTCATCACAAACTTTGTATGTAGTAAAGTATTCATGTATAAGTTGCACATATATTAGATATGAATGTTTAGTATGACATATTCAGTTATCAGTCATATCAGTCATGAAATCATGTTCCAGCCAGTCATGTTCAATATGCACATCTGTTTATATTCTTTTCCCCTCACTCAGTCTCATTTGTGGATGATTATTTTTATGGTGGAGATATTACAATACCCCATACTTTTTCCTAGCATGAAATTATTCTCAGAATGTTTGAAGCTTTCTTTGAATGAAGATTCCACTTTTATATATGTGCTATTTTTATGATTTTCAGGATAAGCTCTCTTATAAAGAGATTTCGATCGAGATTCTGGACTGTCAAACTCGTAGATTGAGGAACAAAGAAGACCCTATACTTAAGGTTCTTGGTGAAATCACTGATTCGATGGAGCTAATGCGGAAGCAAAAGCAGACATGCAGAAAAAGTATCCTCAGCTCTTCTCCGCCATCTCAGATTAAGCTTAAGGTAATGGTTCTTCTTAAGATTATTCAGTTTCATGTTCAGTGTTCATCACAAACTTTGTACCAAGAATCATTGCATATTCTATCATGCTTTCATGTATAAGGTCTGTTATATAGCTATGCATCAGTCATGCAATCTCATTATGAGAAACGTAGTTCATCAGAACACCTAGGTATGCATTCATGAATCAGTTACACATACATCAAATATGCATGTTTAGTATGATATATTCAGTGATCAGTCATGTCAATCATAAAATAATGTTCCAGCCAGTCATGTTTAATATATAAATTATTTTATTTTCTTTCCCCCTCATTCAGTCTTAATCGAGGATGAATGTTCTCAAGGGGGAGTTATGGTAATTCCCTGTACATTTTTCTAGCGTGAAATTATCCCAAGAATGTTAAAAGATTTCTTTGAAAGACTAATTCACTTTTGTACATGTGGTATTTTTAATATTTTCAGAATAGCCTCATTTATGGAGAGATTTCGGTCGAGATCATGGACTATAAGACTCATAGACAGAAGAACAAAGATGTCCCTCTTGTTAAGGGCCTTGGGTGAAATCAGTCCTTCGATGGAGTGACTTGGAAAGCAGATGCAGATATGCATACCAACTATCCTCAACTCTTCTCCGCCAACTCAGATCAAGCTCAAGGTAACAGTACTCCTTAAGCTTACTTAGTTTAATGTACAGTGTTCATCAGAAAGTTGGTACTAGGTACCATTGCATATATATTCATGCATTCATAAATTATCTTAGTTATA
>NW_025885344.1:0-6124 GCF_002878395.1 Capsicum annuum
TATAACTAAGATAATTTATGAATGCATGAATATATATGCAATGGTACTTAGTACAAACTTTGTGATGAACACTGTACATTAAACTAAGTAATCTTAAGGAGTACTCTTACCTTAAGCTTTATCTGAGTTGGCGAAGAAGAGTTGAGGATACTTGGTACGCATATCTGCTTCTGCTTTCCAAGTAGCTCCATCGAAGGACTGATTTCACCCAAGGCCCTTAACAAGAGGGACTTCTTTGTTCCTCTATGTACGAGTCTTATAGTCCATGATCTGGACCGAAATCTCTCCATAAGCGAGGCTATTCTAAAAAATTTTAAAATACCACTTGTACAAAATTGGATTAATCTTTCAAAGAAATCTTTTAACATTCTTCGGACAATTTCACGCTAGAAAAAATTACCGGATATTACCATAACTCCCCTTTGAGAACATTGATCCTCGATTAAGACTGAATGTAGGAGAAAGAGAATAAATTGATTTATATACTAAGCATGACTGGCTGGAACATTATTTTATGATTGACATGACTGATCATTGAATATATCATACTAAACAGGCATATTTTATGTATGTGTACGTAATTCATGAATGCATACCTCGCAGTTCTAATGAACTACGTTTCTCATAATGATATTGCATAACTGATACATAGCCATATAACTGACCTTATATATGAAAGCATGATAGAATATGCAAGAACTCTGGACATAAAACTGAGTAACCTTAAGAAGAACTGTTACCTTGTGCTTTATATAAATTGGCGGAGAAGAGGTGAGGATACTTGGTATGCATGTCTACTTCTGTTTCCCAAGTAGCTCCATCAATGGACTGATTTCACCAAAGAACCTTAACTAGAGGGACTTCTTTGTTGCTCAATCTATGAGCCTGATAGTCTAGGATCTCAATCAGAATCTCTTCCTAAGAGTGGTTGTTCTAAAAATCTTAAAAATTACATGTGTACAAAAGTGGATTCATCTTTCAAAGAATGATTCTAACAATCTTGGGACAATTTAAAATGAGGATTATCTCCCCCTTGAGAACATTTATTCTCGAATCAGACTGACTGAGGGGGAAAGAATATAAGCTGATGTACATATAGAACATGACTGGCTGGAACATGATTTCATGACTTACATAACTGATAATTGAATATATTATACTACACATGCATATATGATGCATGTGTAACTGATTCATGAATACATGACTATGTGTTCGTATGAACTATGTTTCTCATAATGAGAATGCATGTCTAATGCATAATTATATAATTGAGCTGATACTTGAATACGTGACTGAATATACAGTGGTACTTTGTACAAAGTTTGTGATGAACATTGAACGTCAAACTGAGTAAGCTTAAGGTGAACAGTTACCTTGAGCTTGACCAGAATTGGTGGAGAAAAGGTACGGATACTTGGTTCACATGTCTGCTTCTGCTTCCCAAGCAGCTCCATCAATGGATTGATTTCACCAAAGACCCTTAACTAGAGGGACTTCTTTGTTCCTTAATCTACGAGTCTGATAGTCTAAGATCTTAATCGGAATCTCTTCAGAAGAAAGGCTGTTTGAAAATCAAAAAAATACCACATGTACAAAAGTGGATATTTCTGTGAAAGAAAGAATCTAACTTTATTGGGACAATTTCAAGCTAGGAAAACGTACGGGGTATTACAATATCTTAACTTTGAGAATATTCATCCTTGAATGAGCTGAGTAAGGGGGAAAGAATATAAAATGATGTACATACTGAACATGACTGGCTGGAATATGATTTCATGACATACATGACTGATAATTGAATATATTATACTAAACATGAATATCTAATGTATTTGTAACTGATTTATGAATGCATGACTAGCTAATGAACTACCTTTCTCACAATGAGAATGTATGTCTGATGCATAATTATATAACTGAGCTGATACATAAATGCATAACTAAATATGCAATGGTACTTGGTACCAGGTTTAAGATGAATATCGACTATAAAACTGAGGAAGCTTAAGGAGAACTATTTCCTTAAGCTTGATCTGTATTGGGGAAGAAGAGGTGAGGATACTTGGTACGCATGTCTGCTTCTGCTTCCCAAGTTTTTAAATCAACAGACTGATTTATCAAAGGAATTTCAACTAGAGAGATTTCGTTGTTCCTCAATCTTTGATTCTTATATTCTAAGTTCTCATATGGAATCTCTTCATAGGAAAGGCTATTCTGAAAATCTTAAAAATACCTCGTATACAAAAGTGGATTCATTTTACAAAGAAATCCTCCAATATTCTTGAAACATTTTAAAGATATTAAAAAGTACGGGGTACTGTAATTTCTCACCTTTGACAATATTCGTCCTCAAATTAGATTTAGTGAAGGGAAAAGAATATAAATTGATGACCATAATGAACATGGCTGGTTCGAATATTCTTTCATGACTGACATGACTGATTACTGCATATATCATACTGAACATTCATATCTGATGCATGTGTAACTGATTCATGAATGCTTGATGGGGTGTTCAGAAGAACTACATTTCTCACAATGAGGATGTATGTCTGATGCATTATTATATAACTAAGATAATTTATGAATGCATGAATATATATGCAATGGTACTTAGTACCAACTTTGTGATGAACACTATATACTAAACTAAGTAAGCTTAAGGAGTACTGTTACCTTAAGCTTGATCTGAGTTGGCGGAGAAGAGTTGAGGATACTTGGTACGCATATCTGCTTCTACTTTCCAAATAGCTTCATCGAAGGACTGATTTCACCCAAGGCCCTTAACAAGAGGGACTTCTTTGTTCCTCTATCTACAAGTCTTATAGTCCATGATCTCGACCGAAATCTCTCCATAATCGTGGCTATTCTGAAAATATTAAAAATACCACCTGTACAAAATTGGATTAATCTTTCTAAGAAATCTTTTAACATTCTTCGGACAATTTCACGCTAGAAAAATGTACAGGATATTACCATAACTCCTTTGGAGAATATTCATCCTCGATTAAGACTGAATGAGGGGGAAAGAAAATAAACTAATTTACATACTGAACATGACTGGCTGGAACATTATTTTATGATTGACATGACTGATCACTGAATATATCATACTAAATATGAATATTTTATGTATGTGTAACTGATTCATGAATGCATACCTGGGTGTTCTGATGAACTACGTTTCTCATAATGAGATTGCATGACTAATGCATAGCTATATAACTGACCTTATACATGAAAGCATGATAGAATATGCAATGATTCTTGGTACAAAGTTTGTGATGAACACTGAACATGAAACTGAATAATCTTACTAAGAATCATTACCTTGAGCTTAATCTGAGATGGCGGAGAAGAGCTGAGGATACTTTTTATGCATGTCTATGTTTTCTTCCACATTATCTCCATCGACTTACTGATTTAACCAAAGAACCTTAAGTTTAGGGTGTTCTTTGTTCCTTAATCTACGAGTTTGATAGTCTAGAATCTCGATCTGAATCTATTTATAAGAGAGGTTATTCTGAAAATCATTAAAATACCACATATTCAAAAGTGGAATCTTCATTCAAAGAAAGCTTCTAACATTCTTGGAATAATTTTAAGCCAGGAAAATGTATGGGGTACTGTAATATCTCCACCATAAAAATTTTCATCCTCAAATCAGACTAAGTGAGGGGAAAAGAATATAAACTGATGTGCATATAGAACATTACTGGATGGAACATGATTTCATGCTTGATATGACTGATAACTGAATATGGCATACTAAACATGCATATCTGATACATGTGCAACTGATACATGAATACTTGACTAAATATACAATGGTCCTACATACCAAGTTTGTGATGAACACTGGACATAAAACTGTGTAACCTTAAGATGAACTGTTACCTTGAGCTTTACCTAAATTGTCGGAGAAGAGGTGAGGATACTTGGTATGCATGTCTTCTTTTATTTCCCAAGTAGCTCCATCGATGGACAAATTTCACCAAAGGTCCTTAACTAGAGGGACTTCTATGTTGCTCAATCTATGAGACAGATAGTCTTGGATCTCAACCGAAATCTCTTCGTAAGAGAGGTTATTCTGAAGATCTTAAAAATAACATATGTACAAAAGGGGATTCATCTTTCAAAGAATGATTCTAAAATTTTTGGGACAATTTAAAATGAGGAAAATGTACGGGGAATTACAATATCTCCCCCTGAGAACATTCACTCTCGAATGAGATTGAGTGAGGGGGAAAGAATATAAGCTGATGTACATATATAACATGACGTGCAGGAACATGATTTCGTGAATGTCATAACTGATAATTGAATATATCAAACTACACATGCATATATGATGCATGTGTAACTGATTCATGAAACATGACTGGTGTTCTGATGAACTATGTTCCTCACAATGAGAATGCATGTCTAATGCATAATTATATAACTAAGTTGATACTTGAATACGTGACTGAATATACAATGGTATTTCCTACAAAGTTTGTGATGAACATTGAACATAAACCTGAGTAGGCTTAAGGAGAGTAATTACCTTGAGCTTGATCAGAGTTGGTGGAGAAAAAGTGAAGATACTTGGTTCACATGTCTACTTCTGTTTCCCAAGTAGCTCCATCAATGGGCTGATTTCACCAAAGCACCTTAACTAGAGGGACTTCTTTGTTCCTTAATCTACGAGTCTGATAGTCTAGGATCTCTATTGGAATCTCTTCATAAGAAAGGTTGTTATGAAAGTCCAAAAAATACCACATGTACAAAAGTGGATTTTTCTTTCAAAGAAATATTTTAACTTTATTGGGAAAATTTCAAGCTAGGAAAAAGTACGGGGTATTACAATATCTTAACTTTGAGAACATTCATCCTTGAATGAGCTGAGTCAGAGGGAAAGAATATAAACTGATGTACATACTGAACATGACTGGCTGGAATATGATTTTATGACATACATGACTGATAATTGAATATATTATACTAAACATGAATATCTAATGTATTTGTAACTGATTTATGAATGCATGACTAGCTAATGAACTACCTTTCTCACAATGAGAATGCATGTCTGATGCATAATTATATAACTGAGCTGGTACATAAATGCATAACTAAATATGCAATGGTACTTGGTACCAGGGTACTTGGTACCAGGTTTGTGATGAACAGCGAATATAAAACTGAGGAAGCATAAGGAGAACTATTTCCTTGAGCTTGATTTGTTTTGGCGGAGAAGAGGTGAGGATACTTGGTACTCATGTTTGCTTCTGCTTCCCAAGTTTTTCAATCAACTGACTGATTTAGCCGAGGAATTTTAACTAGAGTGATTTAGTTGTTCCTCAATCTATGATTCTGATATTCTAAGTTAAAAATACCTCGTATACAAAACTGGATTCATCTTTCAAAGAAATCTTCTAATATTCTTAAGACATTTTAAAGATATTAAAAAAGTATGGGGTACAATAATATTTCACCTTTGACAATATTCGTCCTCAAATAAGACTTAGTGAGGGGAAAAGAATATAAATTGATGACCATAATGAACATGGCTGGCTCGAATATTCTTTCATGACTGATTACTGCATATATCATACTAAATATTCATATATGATGCATGTGTAAATGATTCATGAATGCTTGATTGGGTATTCAGAAGAACTACATTTCTTACAATGAGACTGCATGTCTGATGCATTATTATATAACTAAGATAATTTATGAATGCATGAATAGATATGCAATGGTACTTAGTACAAACTTTGTGATGAACACTGTACATTAAACTAAGTAAGCTTAAGGAGTACTATTACCTTGAGCTTGATCTGAGTTGGCGGAGAAAAGTTGAGGATACTTGGTACGTATATCTGCTTCTGCTTTCCATGTCGCTCCATCGAAGGACTAATTTCACCCAAGGCCCTTAACAAGAGGGACTTCTTTGTTCCTCTATCTACGAGTCTTATAGCCCATGATCTTGACCGAAATCTCTCCATAAATGAGGCTATTCTGAAAATATTAAAAATACCACGTGTACAAAAGTGAATTAATCTTTCAAAGAAATCTTTTAACATTCTTGGGACAATTTCACGCTACAAAAAAGTACAGGGTATAACCATAA
>NW_025885345.1:0-1336 GCF_002878395.1 Capsicum annuum
AGGACCCTCTTGAAAAATGGGATTTTACTTTTTGTTCAGGACCCTCCTAAAAAATGGAATTTTACTTTCTGCTCAAGACCCTCCTGAAAAATGGGAATTTTACTTTCTGTTCAGTGATTTTACTTTATGTTCAGGACCTTCCTGAAAAATGGGAATTTACTTTATGTTCAGGACTCTCCTGAAAAATGGGAATTTACTTTATGTTCAGAACCCTCCTGAAAAATGGGATTTTACTTTATGTTCAGGACCCTCCTGAAAAATGGGATTTTACTTTCTGCTCAGGACCCTCTTGAAAAATGAGATTTTACTTTCTGTTCATGACCCTCCTGGAAAATGGGATTTTACTTTCAATTCAAGAGCCTCCTGAAAAATGGAATTTTACTTTCTGTTCAAGACCCTCCTGGAAAATGGGACAACGCTTTCGAAAAGGAAATACTACTTTATTATAATTCTTGTTTGGCATAATTTTTGGTCTAGTTTTAATTTTGGGTTTCAGGAGCCCGCCTGAAGAACAGGGTGATAAAATAACAAGTCAGGAGCCCGCCTGGAGAATAGGGTGAAAAAATGAAAAGTCAAGCAACAAAGCGAAGTAATTGAAAACCAAGCAACAAGGTGAAAGAAATTGCAAGTCAGGAGCCCGCCTGAAGAATAGGGTGATGAAAGTCGAGTCAAGAACCAACAGAAGTTGTTAGATAGGATTTTGTAATTTCGTTTATATTTCAACTTTTAATTTTCATTTTTGATGTAATAACAGAGCTGCGGACCGGAACCTCGACGGAACCTCACTCGATTCTCCAACTTGGTATAGCCCACTTCTCTTCCAATCCTTTGAAATATCCATGACTTGATTCTTTCATGACTTGGGTATGAAGGATGTCCTAATTCCAGACCCGGTAGTCCTTCTTTCTTCTGTTTCTTCCTTTGAATAATGGTCGGGACAAAATTCGGTCTCATTGTCTACTTCTTTGTCTGAAAACACTGCGTGTTTACATTCAAAGGGGGCATGATATAGATACCTAATTTTGTCCCTCCCCGATGTCATTTTTACCCATTCTTATTTTATCCTACTGTGTGCCCTCACCCATATCATTATACCCCACAAAATACAAAAAAAATAATAAACAAATAATAAAATAACTAATTCTATCTTATCCTAACAACCTACCCAATAAAAAAAAACATCTCACCACTACCCCCTACCCCACGTTACCCCACCCCTCCTTTTTTTTCTTATCCAAGAAGAAAGGACCCAAAAAAAAATACAATATATATATACCCACATACACAAAAAAACGGATGAACAGTAGAGAGTAACAAAAAATCAGCACTTTCTCTC
>NW_025885346.1:0-1283 GCF_002878395.1 Capsicum annuum
TATAGAAGGATATCATCTATGAATACTATGACAAAAATGTCTAGATACTATTTGAACACCCAATTCATGAGGTCCATAAAAGCTGCTGGGGCACTGGTTAGCCAAAAAGACATGACTAAAAACTCAAAATTACCATAACGGTTTCTAAAGATTGTCTATGGAATATCACACACCCTTACTTTAAGCTGATGATAGTCGAACCTAAGTTCTATCTTTGAGAAATAACTTGCACCTTGGAATTGATCGAATAAGTGATCAATTCTCAGAAGGGGATATTTATTCTTGACTTTAACTTTATTTAACTAACGAAAGTCAATGCACATACGCAAAGAACCATCTTTCTTTCACACGAATAGGATGGGAGCGCTCCATGGAGAAATACTAGGCCTCATATAACCTTCATCTAAAAGATATTTCAGTTGCTCTTTCAACTCTTTAAGTTCTGCGAGAGCCATATGATAAGGAGGGATAGAAATAGACTGAGTATCTGGGAGAAGGTAAATACCGAATTCTATTTCCCTATCGGGTGGTACCCCTGGGAGATCTTCTGGAAAAATATCAGGAAACTCATTAACTACACTAACTGACTGAATTGTTGGAGTCTCAAACTTTGTGTCTTTGACTCAAAATAGATGGTAAATGCAACCTTTGGATATCAACTTTCTGGCTTTAAGATAAGATATGAAATGACTCTTGGGAGACACTGAATTACCTGAGCGCACAAAGAATGGCTCTTCTGGGAATTAAAAATTCACTTCACTGGTGCAACAATCTATAGATGCATAACATAAATGAAGCCAATCCATGGAAAGAATAAGATCAAAATCAACCATATGTAACTGTATTAGGTCTGCTAACATGACCCTTTGAAGGACAGTGATAGGATAATTTTTGTAGATTTATTTAGCAATAACTGATTCACCTACTAGAGAAACCAAGAAGGGCTCAGGGATCTTTTCAGAACTTATCTCAAAATTTATTACAACTAATAGGGTCAATAAGAGAAACTCGACCCAGGGTATAATAACACAAACATTAAGATAAAAGACACGAAGCATACCAGTAACAACATCTGGCAAATCTTCCTGCTCCTGGTGAGATGGTAAAGCATAGAACTAATTCTGGCATTGGCCACCACCGATACTAGATGATGCGCCCTGAGGAGGGGTTGAGCGACCTAGAGAAGCTGGTGCACTATTATCTTGAGTCTGAGGACGAACATCTCTATTTTCTTGCTTATAATATGGACAATATCTAATACCATGACCCAACTTACCACAACT
>NW_025885347.1:0-21741 GCF_002878395.1 Capsicum annuum
AATCAAAATTCTACCCTAACTATTATCCTATTATAAATAGAAAAGAATGCTTGTCAATTCAATAGTTTTCAAAAAAGAAAGTGAATCAAGAAATGGTGAAAACTCATATTGCTCAAGTTCTAAATCTCTGTGTGTGCGCACTTAAGTTTTGTTGTTCTTGAGTCAAGTAATGATTTGTAATTGAATTACTCATCTTATAAGGGTAATTCTTTTCATTTGGCTATATAGTGCTTAGGTAGAGTTACCTGAGGTGATATTGATTAGAGTTAATCAATATTTGACAGAGTTGTCAAGAAGAGAGTTTGTAATAGAGTTATTACAAATTAGTGGAGCTTAGAGTTAAGTTCCAATGGAGTCTGTAATCATGAGTTTGATTATAGTGGATTGTTGAGTTCTTGTGAGGGAAATACATGGTTTTTCCTCCCTTGAGCAAGGAAGTTTCCCCATTAAGCCATTGTGTTTTTTACATTCCTATAAAAGTTTTATTTTCTTATTGCTTTATTACCCATTTCTAACTCTAAAGGACCTGGTCCCTTATAAGGTGACGCACCCCCACATTTCATCAATTGGTATCAGAGAGAGGATACTCTAAAAGGTTCACACCTAGAGTCAGTTATTGATCATGTCTGCTCCACCTAATATGGAAGAAGGGCAATCTACCACTTGACCACCTAACTTTAATAATTAGTACTATGGGTGGTGGAAAACTAGGATGTATGACTTTATTATGACTGAGGACAGTGAGTTGATAGATGTAATACTTGATGGTCCTCATGTGCATGCTCGAGAGGTCAAATAAGGAGACATAACAAGAATGGTTGTCAAAACCAGGAGAAAATTTAATGATGAAGATCACAAGAAAGTTGAAAAGAATTACAAGGCTAAGAAATTGCTTGTGTGTGGTATAGGACCAGATGAGCATAATAGGATTTCTACTTTTGAAAATGCTAAGGAAATCTAGGACTGCATGAAGGCAGCTCATGAAGGAACAACTGATGTGAAGGATTCAAAAGTTGACATGCTGACTACTCAGTATAAAACTTTTTCTATGAAGGAAGTAGAGACAATTCAAGAGATGCATACAAGATTCACTTCTATCACAAATGAGCTACATTGCTTAGGCTAATGATTCCTTTGTATAAAAAAGTAAGAAAAATTCTAGGTGTTATTCCTTAATCCAGGGAAAGCAAAGTGGATGCTATTACTGAGGCAATAAACCTGAAAACTCTCACTATGGATGAACTTATTGGTAATCAAGAAGTAGCAAGGGCAATGGAAGAAGGATGTAAATGTCACGACCCAAGGCTACCCCCTAGTCGCAACACAATGCTCAGAACCACAAGTGATACCAAACTAACCTATGTACTGGAATGATACTTGTACAACTGATTTAAAATGTATATACAAGCTAAATTTTCTGAGCGAAAGCATAATCATGAGAAATCAGAATGAATGTAATACTGATAAAGCTTACAACATAATAAAACTGAAGAAAGTACTTGAATTACATATCATGACTCTGACTGACTGTTTATGAAGCCTCTACTATACTAGCTATAAGTAGCTGGGACATGCTTCCTACTGCCCGTAATCAATACATAAGAATAATAACAATACAACATATAAACTATAATTGAATGGAGTTCTTGAAATAAGAGAACTCATCACCTGCTGGCTGAATGCTGAGAATTGTCTGACCCTGGTGTATGGACTATATCTGGTACCTACATTATGAAGGAATGTAGCCATGAATGCTTACATGATCCGAATCAAGGCCGTGTCGTAATTGGCAATCCCAAGCCTAACTAGGACTAAGAACCACCCTCGTTACCCAACCCAACCGCTAAATGCATATCTTGAGTCGGCTAATGTCCGTACATATAACAAGATATCGTATTCATCCACGTGGTGACTCAAGGATAAGTCTATATCCAAGACCAAGTCAACCAAGCTCAACCACCCAATAACCAACCCAAACCAATGAGGAAACCATAAGCCAATATCATGATAATAAGCCAATGTATGTATATATATGAAACATAACTAATCCATACCATACCTAAGTCCACAGTTGTCCATACAAAGCCTTTATACCAACCAAAGAGTACCTAGTCGGGACATGCCTCCAACCATAGCCAAAAACCAAAGTCTATTAAAGATAAGAGATATGTAAAGTAACCCATGACATGAAATAGATGCCTTTCAAACTATGGATGCTCACCACTTCAATCCAACATCGACTGTCCCTAAATCCAATCACTAGGAAGGATAAATAGAGTAGACGGTCCCTCATAGAGTGAGTATATAGCTGCCCGAAGATGGATTAGTGGGTGAACACTAGTATGTACTTAGGATAAGGATAAAATAATTTCATTTATAAAACCAAGTAAAACCATCCATATGCATACAACCATACATATATATATATAACCATGCCGAGAAAGGGAACTAGGTTTGGCATGCCTTTACAATCTTTACCTAGGCTGTGTAGCTTTGCCGTCATAAACCACCCACGGGCTAGATGGGTTTAGATCCCCCTGCTGAAAGGTCCCCACTGCGTGAAGCCGCACGACCAGGGAGGAAAACCAGGGATGACTAGTACATCCCCCAAATATAAAGTGTGACATCAACCATACGGTCACCAACACCAACCTCATATCAGTAAATATGAGTTTCCAGTTTTGGTACCCCTAGGACCTCCACCTTCTACAGCTTTACTAAACATCCTGCCATTATTTCCCAACTAAAACCTTACCAAACGACCAATCAATCCATTTACCATTTATTAACCAAGGACATTTAGTAGTGGTATCGTCATACCGACCATACTTGCAAGTACTATCCATAGCCAATCATATATAGGTTTAAAAGGACTTTCAAGTGCCCTTCCATTTACAATATTAAACCACTTGGGGTATTTTATGTACCGCACATGAATAACCAATTTCATAGCCACCAAGGCTTTACCATTTAATCCTTCCAAACCATGTACACAATTTAAAACCATCTCCAAACCATTTTAGAACATGCCAAATATTTAAAGAATTTATATAATTTAAACCATGAAAAACCATCCAAAACCATTTAGGGTTCCATTACCAAACCAAACTACGCAAGAGTTCTAAACAAAGTTCAACAATAGAGTGAAAACATTCTTTTAGGCATTTTATCAAACATATTAAAGGCATACCTTTACCAAGACCAAAACCAATGCATAAACCACCATTGTTAGGGTTACTCAAGACCATTTGTTAAACCATAGCCGATAAGTACCAACATATACAAACCATTACTAAAAACATATAAAAACATAGTTTAAACAAATACTAAACCATATACATCAAGACCCTCAACATATATTTTGAAAACCATCATTCATGATTCATAAATCAATGTTTAAAACACAATACACATGCCTTTAGTTGGAATTAATAATGAGGGAAGGAGTACATGCCTTATACAAAAATCTAGACCCTTGAAGAACACATGAAGAAACCCTAGCCTCCAATCATCAAGGGTAAGTTTGAGAGAGTATTTGGAGTGTTTTAATCTTTTAACAAGTGTTATGGAAGGCTGCTAAGGGTTATCTAACGTGAGGACATAAGGGGTTTCAAGTAGGAAATATCCGGTCTACTCTTGACTTAAAATTAAAACAAACCACGTCCAGGGGTATGACTCACCTATACCACCTGTATCCTAGGGTACGAGTGGTACCACAACTCATACCCAAGACCTTGTTAAGACCCTATCTACTGGTTTCTATATGACTTACACCTCCCTAACTCGTACCTAAGGGTACGAGTGGTACACTCAATCATACCCACCAAACGTACCATGGGCAGACTCCACAAGACAACTCAAACAAGGACCATACGACTTTTCTTGCACCACTCGTGTGTTCCTAGATGACTCGTACACAGATGAGTCATATCTTGGGTAGTAGCTACCCCAAAAACACTATCTAGTGTATGAGTGAACCACCAATCCATCCCAGGAGTCGTATCCAAGGGTACCATTGGTACCTTTGAGTTGTACTAAGTCCAGTAAGTCAAAAACCTAAGAAATTTTCCAAGGGTCCAAGACTTGGGGTGTTTCAGTCTCCCCCACTAGGATTATTCGTCCTCAAATGATGGGTAAGGGTAAGGGATAAGCACGATCTAACACATTAACACCCAACAAACTTTTTCTCAACCAAAATATGAAGCAAAGACACACAACCAAGGTGAGAAGATCAATACATACCCAAACACGATTTATACCCCAACACCTCCATTTCGACCTCCAACTAAGATAACAAAAATGTGAGAGGAACCATTCCTCGCCTTTAACCAAGTTAGAAACCAAGATGTGGTAAAGAACATATATCCTATGCACAAGTTTTCAAAAGAACCAACGCGGACACTTACACTCCATGTCCCCCTCTGCTTTTCAAATGACTTTCTTGAACTTTTAGTTCCATATATTTTGTTTGCAACCGGCAAACTTACCATTCCGTGATCCTCATTGGGACCTCCTTAAAGAACAAGGAATCCAAGATACCAATACCACCCAAAGAAACAAACCAACCAAGGACCATCCACACTTTACCCCAATACAAACTCATAGAATACCGGCTGAATGAACTCATGCAAGGACAAGTACAATTTAACCTAGAATTTACCAAGACGCACCACTACGAGAGCTTGATTCTAGCTATACACCAACTCCATGTTCAATCCTATCCAAAGCTAAGAGGAGTTAACTTAGGCCACCGAGATCTACTCCTTACATCTATCCCCAAACACTACTATGCTTCCATCACCATTACAACAAGAACACCATAAGTAAAAGACATGGGCAAACCATGTCTAACCACTATAACCAAAACCCCCAGCCTATGATTGAACACCAAAAATCATACAGCTACTAAGACATGAAAATAATTCATAAAACCTTGCCTTGCCAAACCTCTTAAGTACCCAACACAACTATTGGTATATCTACCAATCACAACATTCAAGCCTACCGCTTATATACCCGCGGTTATTTCTATCCATCAAAGATCTAGCACCACCAATCATTTCCACAATGATTTTCCACCATCTATTCCTTTCCTAACAATTTCTCATGACAACAACCTTACCTCACTTTCCAAAATCTTAACTATTAGTAGTCACCCTAGACTCTCCCCCACTTAGGGGCTTTTACATTCCCCATTTCAACAGATCACCATACTTCCTAAACCACTATAATCCTAATATAAGAAGAGTCATTTAAGAAACCAAATCCATACGTCCCAACGCAAGATCCCACAGATAAGAAATGGTACTATAGGTATGAAGTACTTCACAATAACCACCCAGACCATAATGAAGAAACATCCCAACCAAACTATACCATAAGAGGAGTCCTTAAGACGGGAAACCAAAAGAAATAAAACAACACATACCATGAACTAACTTAACACAAGGTTAAGGATCATATCCAGGGAATAAGTTGAATGCAAAATTTAAACTTTAGCCAAAAGTGCTATAAGAATACACGTACACTAGTAGAGTAATCTCTTAACCAAGAGAGAAGAGTATCACTAGAACATGCAACCCGACCTTCTCTTGAAGTCCACCACTAAAAGAGAATTCTATGTTTACCACCAACCTTCATCCTATTTCACCTACAAGCACAATACTCCGCTCTAATGGATGTAACCAAAGATGTACACCAGGGATGCTTGGTTCCCTATACCCAAAACCTTATCCAACCAAATGCTACCCAGAGCCCAACATAACTCCAAGGTTTCCAATTAAACCAAAACCATTTAAAATTAGTCCATGGCCACTAAAGCTTTTTCATGAATCATTTGAATTCAAATAAAACCCATTTATGTTCTTTTAACCATGTATGCAATGCAAAGATTCAAGAATAGTCAAACCACATGACAATATTATATTCAATGGTAATTTCACAAACAGTTTTGAGGGCGCATAAATTTCAAGACCAAAACCAAGTAATTGGGGAATCCATAATACTCCGAAATCCATTTAACATTCCCATGCATCCCACAATGTTCATAAACATAAATAAACCATGAATAATGCATCATAAATCATGGAAAATCAATTAAATGAATAATCATGTTAAAGCCTTCAATTATGCCAAAACTCAAATTCAAAACCATGAATTTAATAATTAATTTCATGCCAATAATAAAATGCAAGTATAGGGACAAAGACATATGCAAGATCCATGATCTAACTTGTCGAATGACTAGAACCTCAATCCCCCTATTTGACCTAAATTCCCAGCCTATATGGCACAAATCTCCCACAATTGTATTTCCTAAATCATTAGCCTCATCTAACCTACCAATTTATCTCCACATGTATTTTTATTCCTAAGCTTATCATACTCTCTTTAATTATGTTCGCCGACGTGATGATTGTTCATGATGACCATCTATAATAACTATGGGGTACATAAGAATCTCCTAAGTACATTTGTATATATGTATCATAGAGAGTGAAGGGTACTCAGAAATCCCCTACTCATTTGGTATCTCCGGTTCGTGCGGCTACATATATCGGGGCCCATTTAGGGGGTTACACTGGATCCATAAATCCCATGGGTGGATTATGATATTAAGCTATACATACCCAGGTTAATGGTTTTAAAGTCATGCTAAAACCGGTTCCCTTTCACAGTATGGTTATATATATATATGTATGTATGTGTGTGTATATATTTATATATATGTATGTATGTATGTATGTATATGTGTGTGTGTGTATGATTGTGAATACATATGGTTGGTTTATTTTATTTTAAAGTTTGGCATTATTTTATCCATATCCTGAGTGCATGCTAGCGTTCACCCGCCAACCTATCTTCAGGCGATTTATCCCCATGCGATGCAGAAACTTGCCATAATACTACTCCTACTTATTGATCGAATTCGGGGATAGTCGGTGTTAGATTAAAGTGTTGAGCTTCCATAGTTCGTAAGGCATCCACTTTATGTCATGGATTACTTTTCATACTTTTGTCTTTTCTTAGACTTTGATTTTTAGTTATGGTCGAGGGAATGTCCCGACTAGATACTCGCTGCTTTAGTTTAGAGGATTTGTATGGACAACTGTGGACTTGGGTATAGAATGGTCATGATATAATTATATATATATACTCATTGTATTATTCTTTTTAGTTTGGTTTGTTGGTTATTAGGTGGATTAACTTAGTTGGGTTGGCCTCAGATATTGACTTATCCCAAAGTCATCACATTGTTAAATATGTTTTATTGCTATATGTTTGGAATTTATTCGACTCAAGTTTTATGTTGGTTGGTTGGATTGTGTATTAGGAGTGGTCTCCGATCTCGGTTGGACTTCAGATGCCCATACGACAAGGCCCTGATTTGGGTCCTGTCAACTAACCATGATTCCAACACTTAGACCACAATCCAAACCTAGCATCATTATATTTCCATAATATAAACTAATTCAATCTAGGGAGAAGGCAATAGGATTCTAAAAGGGTCATAAACATACTACCTTACGGGTCCAAAAACCTCATCTAATTCCCCAAACATCAATAATCAATACTAGGTTATTTATTCATAATCAAGCCTAACATTCATATTAAAATGTGATACATAACACATATCATCTTCAAAAAAGAGTAGGTAGAAGCCTACCTCAAGGCCGAACCGCAAAACCTCATATCATGAAACCCATGATCATCCTCATTTCACAATCTCCAAAATGTCATCATGCTATCAAAAACATAATCTACTAATCAATATGATTCTAAAAATATCCATATTGCACTATTGTGCTGCGGGTCCAAAAATGACACCAAAAACTCCAAGTGGGTCCCATGTACAGAAATCATATTTTTGAGGTCAATCCAATGCTCATACATTACCAAGGAATCATAACCCTCAATTAATGAGTGAAAACAAACCAAATTTGGGGATAAATAAAGCCCTAAGCTAAATTGAGATTTTGGGTCAAGAACTAAGAAATTCACTGATGAAATCTTACCTTAATCTGGATGATAATCATGATAAAAGATATTTACCGAGCTCCATAGACACCCATAAGAATCAATTTTGAGTTATCATACCCATTTAGGGTTTTAGGCTCTTAATGATGAAAGGAAAATGCCTAAATTCGCGACCTTGGGGTCTATTTATAGACCCCCTCGGTGAAGAGATATGATATCCCTGTGACAGCAAAGTCAAAAATTTATTTTGACCCTCAAAACTCATTTTGAACCCAAATAACATGATCCAATAGTGAAATTTAACTGTAAACCACTTAAATCCATGGGATTATCAAAACATTCATCCAAGATCGTTTTGGCACAACCTGGGGCTTACACTTATAGTTTTAGTTTTATAAAATTTGCTCAATAGCCCAAAATAAGTTTGGAAGTCTTGGGACCTAAACCAAAGGCCCCCTAGCCTAAAATAGATGTTTCAGACATAATAGAGATGTCCGATTTTCAATTCGAGTCTTTTTGATCAAATATGGGTCCAATACCCATATTTTAATTTTCCAACTTTTCAATCAATAGGTCAAAATGAGATTGGGTGCATTAGAACCTAAACCAAAGACCTACCTAGACTAAAATCAACATTTTGGATCTGCTGGCATAGTTGAAATTTGCATCTAAGATTATTTCACTGAAGTTTTTGGACGATGGTCATTTTGAACCAACAAAAACTTCAAAATAGGAAGTTGGCTCTAAAAATTAAATGAACTATCTGATAACCGAACTGTAGGTCCCATCAAGTCATAAATTACTTGAGGTAGCTATGAAGAAGACCTAATGGTGAAGATAATCAGAAATGTGAAAAATGACCAAAAGGATCATTACATTATTGAACATTATTAAGCATTATATTATAAGATATATATTATGTATATCGTTACAATATATGTTGTGGCTTATATTTTTCTAACACTTGCTCCATCTGTATTAAAAATAGTGAGTCGAGGATCAAATGGGTTATATATTTATATATAGGTCAATCCTACCTGCATGTCTGCAGATACTATTGCAAAAGGGAAGACTAGTGGGTGAGAAGTACATTGCGTAGAATTTATTGTAGAGATGAGAATTCGCATTATTCATGGAGGCTGTTATTTTATCTCTATCTATGCTTATCATTTTTTTTCTTTCGATTGAATTTGCATGTCCAAAATTTGAACTCATATAGCTCAATTTAAATACTCCATGATCTGATTACAGGATTTGGGCTAGAGTATTAAATATCACATGATTGTTAAATTAATAGTTTGATTATGAATTTTTATTGAATTATTATTCACTATTTAATGACGTATGGAGTTGGACATATCTTATCTTAGTGCTTATATAATTGGATGAGTGAGTAGATGTTTGATTTGTCAAATAAGTGGTCTTAGGCCATTCACATCTAGGGTTTTTTTGGGATGTGACAAAGTTGGTATCAGAATTTAGGCTTTACATCTCAGGTCATGAAGAAGTCTTCGATAAAATCTTGTTCGTGGATATGTAGACGTCCATATTTATGACCTTGAGTATATCGAACATCTAGGATATTTTTTCTTATTTCATTCTTACCTCATGCGATAGAGCTAAAAAAAATTCTTAAAGGTTGGTGCTTGTCTTCCTTTAGACATTGATAGGACATGGAGTTTCAAAAAGTACTGGATGCATATGAAATATGAGTACACTTGAGAAATCACACTAACCATGAATTTGTGATCAAGTATGAGCACTAGATGTTCAAGTTCTTATTTTAAAGAAGCACTTGGATTCTAAATTAGAATTATTCACCTTGAATTTTATTTCTAAATTAGAAAGGTGGAATATTTTTCAAGAGATAGTTACCATCACATCATTGTGGTTGGATGAGATTAAATATATTTTTTATAGTTAGATGATGTAGCAAGGAATGAAGAGAGCTCTACTATTAAGATTTTATTGTATGTGGAGGTGTAGATATTATTATGGACACAATTTCCTATTGATGACTTAGAGAATAATTATTAAGTCATTGATCTTTTCTAGTGATCCAAAAATCTCAATTGGACTTACATGTACAACTATAGTGTTTGGGTGGTGGTCAATGTTGTAAAAAATGTATATACTCTTTTTGAGTGGACAAGTCCTTGAGGTGAATTGCTAATAATGGTGATACTATTAAAGTGATGTTATAAGTGTGAATATAACCATGCCGCTAATGTGCTATGAGAAAATTATAAGTTAATTAATGATTGAAAATCTCTAAATATATTATATTTTGTTGATTAAAAGTCTGTTAGTGTAGGCTTATGCCATGGAGTAATATTTTATGTATAATGGCAGCATATTACACCATGGTTAACCCATGGAATGTGAGTAATATGTGAAGAATTGAGGTTGTCATGTTTTTGATGAAGAAAAGAGTTGATATTCATGAAACTACTATGAAAATATTCAAAACAAAGTAATATTCCTGAATTACAATTGAAATATTATTTGTGATAGTATGATAGTTCATCACTATGATATCATTACGTAATGGATCTCAAAAAATTATATTTGGCATAACGAACAATCTGAGTCTTAGATAACCATTTTATGAGTAAATTTCAACATAATAAATCGAGTCTTTCTTAGTCTGTAGTGAAATGCAATACTTGCTACAAACATGGGTTGCATATAAGTATTGGTATGTTAACAATATAAGGTCTAATTCATTTGGTCTAAGGCAGTTAGAAGAGAAATACTGAATGGCATTAAGAAAAGTGATCATGCCATTGCTTTGTCATGTACTAGAAATGATTATATATGTATATAGTTTTCACCTATATTTGATCACAATGAGTAAATGATATATAAAGAACTTAGAAACTTAGATAAGGACTATGTGATATTTTTTTCTTTTGAAAATTTGAATGGATTCCTCTAACATAATGTAAAGTTTGGGCTAAGCTCATTCATAGGTATTTGGTATGTGCTTAATAGAGGTGTTGACTACATGTTTAGAGAATAATGAAGGTAATTTATGAACTGGTTACAATATCTAGATGATAGAGTTTTCAGAAGAAAAACCAAGATGGTCTGCTCAAGAAAAAAATTATAGCAATAACTATCTAAAGTAAATTTGCATAAGTATTGATGTGTTCATATAGTTTGAGGATACACTTGATATGCCTACGAACAATCTTACTTCAACACTAAAGTTTTAATATATAATATATGATAAATGATGTAGAGCATCATAAAGGACCATTATAATTTTTACACTTCGAAAATAATTCTCTCAGTCATTGGATGTTTCCTATTGTTCTAAGATAGACTTGTAACAAAAATAACATGAGCAGATGAAAGAAGAATTGATTTGTCCGAAGACATGTTGCAAGATTTGCTATGGTGATATCCCTTGAATAGTCAAATGCATTGATAATCATCATGGACTAGATAACTGATTATTCAAATTACCCACATTCTTGTATTATGTTCATTTGACATATAAAAAATAATTTAGGAAGTTGAGAGAAACATGTTCAATTGTTGAAAAGGGTTTTATGATTATCAAGATAATACTGATTAAATACAAGAAGTCAGAAGTGTGAATTTCAATTTTTATAACGTGATGCTTAAGTATTAAGTGGTCATCTAAAAGGATGACAGATTAATGTTATTATGCACACTAGGGTACTAGGATGTTTTATGTTATAACTATTTTTGTTGGAGTAGAAAAAGTTGATTGGTGCAAAAAACCTCGCTTTATGGATATTAGTAACAGGCTTTGATAGTGAATAAAGTGAAAACATTACCATTAAAGGATTTAATTTTAGTGTATTTGTGGTGGTTCACTTAAGAAAATTTATATTCAAAGAGATTTAACATTTAAGATATTCAGTACTTTCAATATCCATTAATATGCATTGAAAAGAAAAAAAAAAGAGCTCAGGATGGAATGATGAGTTGGCATAATGTTGTTCCTTAGATTTAGAATATTTACATGTTAAATGTGAGTGTTAGAGACTCGAGAAATTTCTCCAGACATGATTTTCACTAAGGGAAGTGAATATAGACCATGTAAGAATTTATGGTAGATTTATAACTATGCGTATTAAGAAAGTTGTTATTCCAGTTGGGGTGATTGTGATAGGCTTGATATGATTTTAAATTTTATTTAGTTTGAATTGCTTATAAAACATTCGTCCCTACGTTGCAATATGTTCAAGAGTTAGTATAATGGCATGAGATGCTCATATTGTCATATATGACAAGACTAATAGTTCATGAAATATTCACAGTGGGGTGTATGGATGTGTTTCGGTACTTTCGTATGTGAAAGTATCATGTAAGGGGCTTTATGTGTAATCCAAATATAGAGAAATAAGTATGTGTTCCAACCTACCTTACATGAGAGAATTATGGAGAAATGGTTAAGCGTGTTCCTATGACGCCCCGAAAATGGGTCCCGAAGCGTCACACAGTGCTTGAGGCTATAAGTAGCCCCAAGCTAACCCTTTGAGCCATTTACCACCACTACAAACTTATCACAATCAAAACAACTGAACATCATTTACCAAGTCTCACCAAAATATGAATAAGTACTGAAAAGTAACAAAATACGGGATTTTCAACAACTCTGACCAGCTAGTCTGACAAATCCGGCCTGACAAGCCTCTACTAATCACTGTATCAATGAGCCATTGGGACAGGCCCCAACTGAATTGAACTAAAGAAATAAAATGAACTACTCATAAAAAACAAACAAAAGTCTGAAATCATACGTCCTCGGATCATGAGGACTTACCACTGCAGAAGATGTAGATCAACGTGCTCAGAAATCATGGTCAAGTATGGAAATGAGCACCTGAACCTACATTATAGAGAAAATGTAGCCTACATACAAATATGTGGGTCAGTACCATGGAATATGGACCGAGTATATGGGGGTGTATAAAAATTTCAATAAAACAAATATTACAAATTTATAAAAGACAGCATGCTGATATGGATGACTCACTTAGCTCGAATAAAAGCATCATAAATATGGATGAGTAATATATGTAAAGCAAAACACGTGAATCATCATATAAGTTCTCAATTTATTTTCTTCTCAGTTTCAAGTTTATAGAGAAATCAAGTCTCAAAAATATTTCACATTAGAACATAGTATTTCAACATTTCGGGAATAATAACTTTTTCTGAAATCGCAGTGTTTTGTATCATATATATTTATCTCAAATAGAATGAAGACACACACACACACACATTGGGAGTCTCTCATAACCGACATAAACTATGCGAGCTACATGGAGTCCAACGTCTTACACACGTTGGGGAGAGCTGTCCTATCCTTGCCATCGAAGTAGGACCTTAATCATCAATCCAAAACTAGTGATCACTATATCAGCCTCAGGCTCACATCCTACAGGGGCACGTAGTTCTAGGAAAGTACCAAACCGTTATACCTCCTGCTCGGTGCTAAAGACTACTCCCAGACTTAGCTCAGATCTTTCAAAAAAGAAAATCCACAATAAATAGTTTAACAATTCACAACGGGAGCCAATATGCTACCCCTTTCATACTCATTCAGGAATAGTGGATTTCTTTTCTCACTTGGTTTCAAAACACTTCTTCTGCGACCACCAAGGTCAAATCATTCTTCATTATTCCAAATCATTCAAATCTCAAGGTGTTTATAACACATAACATTACAAAATAATAATCTCAAATAGAGTTCAAAAACTCATATATCAATATCACAATAAAACCTTTCAAAGTTTCATACTTTGTGTCATAAGCATAAAAATAATCACTTAAAATCTAAAAATCAGCTTTATATGCAACCATATCAACATTCTTATGAAAACATCATAAGTCATAAATGCATATATTCGAATTCGTAGTAAAAAATATCAAATCATATATCTTTGTAAAGAAAATTAACTTTGGGCACAAGAACAAAAGAGTGTTCTTGTTGAAAAACCCCACATACCTCAAAATTGAAGCCTTAGAAAGAACTTTCTACTTTGACACGCTATTCACGAGATTTTTATGTGCTTCTTGTAGCCCTCAGAACAAGGATTCCGAATATCTAAAAATTATCGAAAAGCTACGGTTAGTTTTTGATTTATTTGGGTTCTTAAGTTGAAACCCTATGAGAATTTCTTGGAGATCTTTTATGAGAATGGCTGAATTTTGCTCTCTTAGGGATTAAATCTCGTGTTAAAGATGACAAGGACTTCTAAAATTACAAAGATGCCCATAATGAGATGGATGGAAACTGCAAAAGTTGGCC
Source organism: Capsicum annuum (assembly GCF_002878395.1). Classification (NCBI taxonomy): domain Eukaryota; kingdom Viridiplantae; phylum Streptophyta; class Magnoliopsida; order Solanales; family Solanaceae; genus Capsicum; species Capsicum annuum. The sequence continues at coordinate 14,270 of NW_025885347.1, forward strand.
AGGCGCGATAAGGCAGGCGTCGCCTGGTCTAGCTCAGTTAGATCCAGCGGGCGGTGCTTGCTTTATCACCCGCGATAGGCCCTACGGAGCCTGCTGGATTGCCCCCCCTTACCCGGGATAAGCTCCGCGATAACCCAGGCGACGCGGGCAGATCGCCTGGTGCTACTGGATTCCAAACGTGGTCTTAGGCTTGTCTAAAAATTCCAAAACTCATTCGGACCATACTACGGCCTTGCCTTATCTCAACGCAGTAAAAATATGAATAAACGAAGGTCGGGAAGGTCATGAAATAAATTAAGAAAGATTCAAGGCTATAAAAAGTGTTGGAATACTTAGTAAAATTTCTAAGTGTTAAGCTTAATATGGCTCACTTTGGAGGTCTTAACGATGATGAAACTTTACGGGGTATTACAATATCTCTCCCTTGGGAATATTCATCCTCGAATGTCACTAGATACGCTAAGAATACAAGGGAAATGAAGGGTATACAGCTGAGGTAACTTGTCAAACTTGCCTCTACTTCATTCTATTTTTCAGATACAACAAGAAGTGCATAGATCATGATATAACAGCTGAACAAAAATAAATAACAGCTTAACTGCTGCAACTTTGAATATAAAAGGGATTATTTAGAGAAGAACGGTACCTTCGACTTGATCGGAGCTTGCGGAGAACAAGTGCGGGTACTTGGATCACATATCCGCCTTGGGTTCCTAAGTTACACCCTCAATAGATTGATTCCGCCACAGTACCTTAACTAAAGATTCTACTTCCACGGAATCACCAATATGCTTCCTAAGAATAGAAACTTGAAACACCGGATGAACAGTCGACAATTCTGCAGGCAACTCAACCTCATAAGCCACCTTACCAACACGGCTAAGACTCTGTAAGGGCCAACATAATGGGGACTGAGCTTCCCCCAATCCTTTTCACCCTTTTCATGGGCAAAATCTTCAAATACACCAAGTCATCAACTTCAAACTTAAGGTCTCTTCTCCTCACATCAGCATATGACTTTTGACGACTCTGTGCTGTCTTCAACCTTTCTCTAATCAGCCTGACCTTTTTCATGGCCTCAAACACCGAATTAGGACCGCTCACCGCTGCTTCACCCACCTCAAACCAACCTATGGGTGATCTACATCTTCTCTCGTACAATGCCTCAAACAGGGCCATTCGGATGCTGGAATGAAAACTATTATTGTAAGCAAACTCTATCAACGGTAAATGTTCATCCCAACTACCTTTAAAATCAAGAGCACACGCTATCAACATATCCTCTAGCATCTGGATAGTCCTCTCAGCCGGACCATCTGTCTGCGGGTGAAAGGCAAAACTCAAATATACCTGGGTACCAAGACCCTTCTGAAATGCTCTCCAATACTATGAATTAAACTGAGTACCCCTATCCGAAATAATAGATAAGGGAACTCCATGCAATCTGACTAACTCCTTGATGTAAAATCTAGCATAGTCCTCCGCTGTGTAAGAAATGTGCACAGGCAAGAAGTGCACAGACTTAGTCAGCTTATCAATAACTACCCAAATGGAATCATAACGCGTAAGAGGTAGACCCATCACAAAATCCATGTTTACCTCTTCCCACTTCCAAGTGGTGATACGAAACTCCTGCATCTCACCTCCAGGTATTTGGTGTTCAACCTTAACCTATTGGCAAGTTGTACACTCCACCACAAATTTTGCTATGCCCTTCTTCATACCACACCACCAATAGGTTTCCCGCAAGTAGCGGTACATCTTCGTAGCACCAGGATGGATGGAATATCCCGTACCATACGCTTCAGTCATGATTCTCTATCTTAGATCATCAACATTTGGAACACATAATCTACTATGCAATCTCAACACACCATCTCCCCTATGGGAGAAAACCTCTACTTTTTGGTCCTTGACTGGCTCCTTCAGTCTGACCAAACTAGCATCTAAGTCTTGCTTCTTCTTTATCTCCGAGACTAGAGAGGATTCAAAATTCCTCTACATCAACATACTCCCCTCACCAGAATCAAGCAGTCTAACACCCAACCTATCCAAACGATGCACATCATGAGCCAACTCTTTCTTACTCTCTCCAACATGTGGAACACCACCCATAGATATCTTGCTAAGGGCATCCGTCACTATATTAGCCTTTCCCGGATGATATAATACACTCATGTCTTAGTCTTTTAATAGCTCTAACTATCTCCTCTGCCTAAGGTTCAACTCTCTCTGGGTAAATACATACTGTAAACTTTTATGATCTGTAAACACATCTACATGGATACCATACAAATAGTGTCTCTATATTTTCAGAGCCAACACAACAACAGCTATAATTTTACCCCTCTACATCAGTACACAACCCAAACCAACTCTAGAAGTATCACAATACACCACAAAACCATCAACGCCATCAGGCAGAGTCAAAACGGAGGCTGAAGTGAGCCGAGTCTTCAACTCCTGAAAACTTTTCTCACAAAAATCTGACCATAAGAACTTAACTTTATTTTGAGTCAATTGGGTCATGGGGGACGCAATCAAAGAAAAATTCTCCACAAAGCAGCGGTAATAGCTAGCTAGACCCAAAAAACTTTGGATATTAGATGGAGAGATAGGTCTAGGCCAGTTTCTAACAGCTTCTGTCTTTTGGTGATCAACCCTAATACCTTCGGAAGAAATAATGTGACCCAGAAAAACAACTAACCTTATCCAAAATTCATACTTGCTGAATTTGGCAAACAATTGATGATCTCTAAGGGTTTGCAAGACAATTTGAAAATGATCTGCATGTTCATTCTCATTGCAGGAGTATACTAGAATATCGCCTATAAACACTATGAAAAATATGTCAAGATAGGGTCTGAACACTCGATTCATGAGGTCCATGAAAGCTGCTGGGGTATTAGTTAGCCCGAAGGACATAACAAGAAACTCAAAATGACCATAGAAAGTTTAGAAGGCTGTTTTTGGGATGTCACCCTCCCTTACTTTGAGTTGGTGATAGCCAGATCTAAGGTCTATCTTGGAAAAATAACTTGCACCTTGAAATTGGTCAAACAAATCATCAATTCTCGGAAAGGGGTACTTATTTTTTATAGTGACTTTGTTTAGCTTATGATAGTCAATGCACATACGTAAAGAGTCATCTTTCTTTTGCACGAATAAGATCGGTGCACCCCAGGGAGATATGCTGGGCCTTATGAAACCTTTGTCTAATAGATCTTTGAGTTTCTCTTTTAACTCCTTAAGCTCTGTGGGTGACATACGGTAGGGAGGAATGGAAATAGGCTGAGTATCGAGAACAAGATCGATCCCAAATTCTATCTCTCTATTATAAGGTACCCCTAGAAGATCTTTCAAAAAGACGTCAGGAAACTCATTAACAACGTTAATTGACTAAAGAATTGGAGTATCAGACTTAGTGTCTTTGACCCTAACCAAATAACAAATATACCCTTTGGAAATAAGCTTTCTAGATTTGACATATGAGGTAAAATGACTCTTAGGGGACACCAAATTTCCGGACCATTCAAAAATAGATTCACTAGGAAACTGAAAATTGACTACATGGGTAAAACAGTCTATGGATGTATAACAAGAGTGAAGCCATTCCATACCCAGAATAACATCAAAATCTACCATGTCTAACTCTATCAGATCAACAAACATAACTTTATGAAGAATAGAAACAGGACACTTTTTATACCCTTTCTTGGCAACAACAGACTCGCCTACAGGGGTAGAAACTAGGATAGGCTCAGAGATATTCTCGGGACTCACTTCAAAATTTACAGTAACTAAAGGTGTCACATATGAAAAATTGGACCCAGGGTCCAACAATGCATAAACATCAAACTGAAATATACGAAGTATACCAGTAACGATATCGGGAGAGTATTCCTACTCCTGGAAGGATGGTAAAGCATAGAATCGATTCTGGCGTTGACCGCCAATAGTGCTAGAAGAAGTGCCCTGAGTTGGGCCTGGTCGAGTTACTCGAGCTGGAGCACTAACAATCTAAGTATGGGGGAGATTATCAAGTATGCACTGCCTGGTATATGGGCACTTCCTAAATCTGTGACCCAAGTCACCACACCTAAAACAACCTTTCTTCTCACCCCAACACTCACCCGAATAGGTTCTTCCACACTTAGGACACGGAGGATAATTAGGCCTGCTGCCAACACTGTGCTGGGACTTGGACATAGATGGCCTACTACCTTACTCTGACCTACCTCTAGGCGTGGGAGTGCTAGCTGACAACGGTGTTGGCATTGACAAGCGCTTCTGAAACTGAGGGCGGTCCCCTCCTTGAGATCTAGTCTGGCCATGTTCGTGTTGCTTGGACCTAACCCTTTTATTCTCTCTCATCCTATCCCTCTCCTTTATCTTGTCGGCTTCAATCGTTTGGGCATGAGTCATCAATTTGGAAAGTTTCATCTCACGGTTAAGCATAGCAGACCTGCACTCCTTAACAACATAGCTCGATACCCCTATCATAAATTTGCTCATACTTGCTTGGCTATCAGCTACCAAGTTAGGAGCGTATTTGACCAACTGGTTGAACTTCAAGTAGTACTCTTTAACAGTCATAAAGCCCTGCCGTAAGTTTATGAACTCGTCTACCTTTGCCTCCTTTATCTCCAATGGGAAGAACTTATCCAAAAATATATCCTAGAACTCTTGCCAAGTTGTAGGAGCGACACCCTCTCCTCTACCCTTCCTCCAAGAAACGACCCAATCATAGGCAATGTCTTTTAACCAATACAATGCCAACTCCACATAATCCTCCTCAGAGACATGCATCACCTGTGTGATCTTTCTTATCTCCTCCAAATATAGTTGTGGGTCCTTATCTGGCTTGGACCCATAAAATTCTGGTAGGTTCATCCTCATAAAATCACGAATCCTCGCAGTAGTAGAGTCACCTCCCTACTGTTGTGGAGTCGTGGCTGGTTAGCCTGAATATTTGTAGTGACAGCTTGGGCCAGCGCTTGAAAGGCTACCCAAAATTCGACATGGGATACATTTTCATTCAGGGAATCAGCAGGCTGAGGTTGCTGATCCATGTTATTTCTTCTAGCTCAGCAAAGAGGCATATTCTGAAAGAAGAGAGCATGAATTAATAGTAGAGAGATACACTGTAAGTACGATGGACTTCTAAAAGAATGAAATAACCTTTTTCCTAAAAAATTTCATAGCCTCTTTCTCATAGATGTGGCGTGCTACACACTGATGATCAAGACTCTACTTAACACATCTTGTCAAACTCCCTAGGACTCCTTAAACCTTAGGCTCTGATACCAAGTTTGTAACGCCCCAAAAATGGGTCCCGAAGCATCACACAGTGCTTGAGGCTACAAGTAGCCCCAAGCTAACCCTTTGAGACATTTACCACCACTACAAACTTATCATAATCAAAATAACTGAACATCATTTACCAAGTCTCACCAAAATATGAATAAGTACTGAAAAGTAACAAAATGTGGGATTTTCAACAACTCTGACCAACTAGTCTGACAAATTCGGCCTGACAAACCTCTACTAATCAATGTATCAATGATCCATTGGGATAGGCCCCAACTGACTCAAACTCAAGAAATAAAATGAACTACACATAACGAAATAAAAGTCTGAAATCATACATCCTCGGATCATGAGGACTCACCACTGCAGAAGATGTAGATTAATGTGCTCGAAAATCATGGTCAAGTCTAGAAATGAGCACCTGAACCTACATTATAGGAAAAATGTAGCTCACATTTGAATATGTGGGTCAGTACCATGAAATATGGACCGAGTATATGGGGGTGTATGCAAATTTCAATAAAATAAATATCACAAATTTATAAAAGACAGTGCATGCTGATATGGATGACTCACTTAGCTCGAATAAAAGAATCATAAATATGAATAAGTAATATATGTAAAGCAAAACACGTGAGTCATCATCTAAGTTCTCAATTTATTTTCTTCTCAGTTTTAAGTTTATAGAGAAATCAAGTCTTAAAAATATTTCACATTAGAACATAGTATTTCAATCTTTCGGGAATAATAACTTTTTCTAAAATCGCAGTGTTTTGTATTATACATATTTATCTCAAATAGAATGAAGACACAGACATATATTGGGAGTCTCTTATAACCTACATAAACCATGTGAGCTACATGGAGTCCAATATCTTACCCACGTTGCAAAGAGTTGTCCTATCCTTGCCATTGGAGTAGGACCTTAATCATCAATCCAAAACTAGTGATCATTATATCAGCCTCAGGCCACATCCTATGGGGGCACGTAGTTCTAAGGAAGTACCAAACCGCTATACCTCCCGCTCTGTGCTAAACACTACTCCCAGACTCAAATCTTTCAAAAAGAAAATCCACAACAAATAGTTTAACAATTCACAATGTGAGCCAATATGCTACCCCTTTCATAATCATTCAAGAATAGTGGAATTCTTTTCTCATTTGGTTTCAAAATTATTCTTCCGCGACCACCAAGGTCAAATCATTCTTCATCATTTCAAATCATTCAAATCTCAAGGTGTTTATAACATATAACATCACAAAATAATAATCTCAAATAGAGTTCAAAAACACATATATCAATATCACAATAAAACCTTTCAAAGTTTCATACTTTGTGTCATAAGCATAAAAATAATCACTTAAAATCTACAATTCAGCTTTATATACAACCATATCAACATTCTTATGAAAACATCATAAGTCATAAATTCATATATTCGAATTTGTAGTAAAACATATCAAATCATATATCTTTGTAAAGAAAATTAACTTTGGGCACAAGAACAAAAGAGTGTTCTTGTTGAAAACCCCGCATACCTCGAAGTTGAAGCCTTAGAAAGAATTTTCTACTCCGACACGCTATTCACGAGATTGTTATCTGCTTCTTGTAGTCCTCGAAATAAGGATTCTGAATATCCAAAAATTATCGAAAAGCTACGGTTATTTTTTAATTTATTTGGGTTCTTAAGTTGAAACCCTAAGGGAATTTCTTGGAGATTTTTGATGAGAATGGCTGAATTTTTCTCACTTAGGGATTAAATCCCATGTTAGAGATGACAAAGGCTTCGAAAATTACCAAGATTCCCTTAATGAGACGGATGTAAACTGTAGAAGTTGGCCAAGCGCAATAAGGCAGGCGTCGCCTGGCTTAGATCGATGGGATCCAGCGGGCGGTGCCTACTTTATCGCCCGTGATAGGCCCCACAGCGCCTACTGGATCACCCCCTTACCTGGGATAAGCTCCGCGATAACCCAGGCGACGTGGGCAGATCGTCCGGTGCTATTGGAATCCAAATCCAAATGTGGTCTTAGGCTCGTCTAAAATTTCCGAAACTCACCCGGACCATACTATGACCTTACCCCATCGCAACGTAATAAAAATATTAAGAAATAAAGGTCGAAAAGATCACGAAATAATTCAACAAAGATTCAAGGCTAGA
>NW_025885348.1:0-6860 GCF_002878395.1 Capsicum annuum
CATAGAACCTTTTTTTATATCATGGCACGATGTCTTTCTTTGCTATCAAGTAGGGTACATGAGGTCCCCCTTGTTCACTTCTTTGGTTTCAATATCTACCACGGATATCACCTGAAGTGTCGCGAGTTATTTTTTTGTTTTTCATACTCTAAAGAAAACCTTATCCTGATCTACTCTAAACCTCATCTCCCCCAATTCTAAGTCAACAATGGATTTTATGACGTCTTGTAAAGGTCGACCAATAATGATGGGAACCTCTTGGTCAATTTTGCAAACTAAAACTACAAAATCTATTGAAAGTATGAATTTATCCACTTTGACTAGAACATCAAACAAAATCCCAACCGTTCTTTTGATAGACTAATGTACTATAAAAAATGTCATCGATGTCGGGATTGGGGTGTCCAACTCTAAATTTCTTATAAATGGAAAAAGGCATGAGTTTTATAGTCGCATCAAGATAACATAGAGATTTCTCAAACACATACATTTCGACAGTGCAAGGGATGGTAAAAGCTTTGGGGATTCTTTATTTTCCATAATTTTGCTACTCATGATAGAACTACAACTATGGTTGATTTTAATTATGTCACCTTCGATGAGATTCTTCTTTGAAATCAACTTTTTCATCAGCTTAGCATATCCATGGATCTCTTTAATTGCTTCAAGAAATAGGATATTAATAGAAAGGTTGCTAAGCTTGGCTATGAATTTCTTGAGTTTATCAACCTTCTCTTTTATTTGAATCCTTTGAGAAAATGGGGGGAGGACTTGTATTGTAGGCATCACATCACTTTGTGGTTTCTCATTTTCTACCACATCTTTATCAACTTCCACTAGTTCCTTTTCATCATCTTCTTCTTAAGATTTTGGTGGTATTTCTTTTGACATAACCTTAGGCACCTTTTCACCCAAATCTTCTTTCAAGTTATCACCAAGGCTGAAACTCCCTGCTTTTTGGACCTTAGAAAACTACCTGGAATTCTGGTCTATGGACTCAATACGACTCATGGGTACGAGCCATATGTTGGGGTATAAATAGTATGGTCTAGTTGTATTCTTACCAGTGTTGGTTGGTGGGATGGATTTTGGTCTCTAGAATAGGTACAACTGTATGAATTCTATGGTTGGATACGGGTTGTTTAGTTTCTTTACTTAACCTTAGACTTGGTAACTTTAGTTGGATCTGAGTATAAATTGCTCACTAGGAGCCATAAGCTAGGGTATGAGTTGTACCCAGGACTCATATAACGGACAGTGCTCAAACCTTCTATGATTCTATCTTTCCATGGATATGAGTAAAGGATACGGATCGTATGTTGTCAATATTACGTGGGTAGGATGAGTCGTACACCAGACTATGTTGGTTCAAAGGGTTGAGCCTTAGAATACGAGTAGTGGGTACCACTCATATCAAAGGGTATGCCTCATGAGGGTTAGTCGTAATGCTATGATGGGATTTTGTGTAACTTAAGTAGGGGTATTCTGAAAATTTTCCCACTTATCATAATAAGATCCCAAGACTTCTAACTCACTTGGGATTTACCTTATTATTCTATTTAGTAATACTTATAAACTCTTCATAAACACTCTATAATTCTCTTAAAAGCTTTTGGAAAAGAAAGCTAAGGTTTTAACTAGAGGACTAATTTGGGGATCTTGTTGGTGGTTTCTCTCCATCTAATTTTTCAATTAAGGCATGTTCTCTTCGCTCAGTTTTAGTTCCAACTAAAGGCATGGTTTTATACAAGGTTTTCATGATTTCATTATTGTATAATTTAGGGTTTTCAATTATGATTTGAGGGTTTTTCTTATAAATGTTAGGATTTGTTTTCGCATATTTTAATTATGATTTTGTATGCATTAATGGTGGTTTTAGATAATTGGTTGTATGGGAATGGTTCTTTTGTAATGAACATTGGTTTTGAAAATACTATGCTACCAATGTGTTTGATAAAATGTCTTTAACAATATTTTTATTATAATATTGGTTTTTCAATGGAACTTATGCATGGTTTAAACTTTGTAATAGAACACTTTATGGTATGAATGATTTAAATGGTTTTAAATAGATTGAAAAGGCCTTGGTGTCCATGGTTTTGGTTAAATAGAAAACATGAAGGGTATATGGAATCCCCTAAACCTATTTGTGGTTGGGTGTGGAAAAAACTAGCAAGTTATTGTTGGTATGATGATACCATTATTAATGTCCTTGGTTAATAAATGGTTAATAGATTGGTTGGTTACTTGGTAATAGTTTTAATTGGGAAATAATGGCGGGATGTGTAGCAAAACTGTGGAAGGTAGAGGTCATGGGGGGACCAAAATTGGAAACTCATATTTTCCGATGTAACGTTGGTCTTAGTGACTGTGTTCATGATATCACACTTTTATATTTAGGAGATGCACTAGTCATCCTAGGATTTCTTCCCTGTTCATATAGCTTCACGTACTGGGGCCCTTTCAGTAGGGGAAAATAAACCCATGCAGATCATGGATGGTTTAGGACAACAAAGCTATACAGCCCATTATAGATTTTAGTGGTATGAAAAACATGTTTCCCTTTCCTAATATGGTTGCGTACATTGTGTGGGGAGGGCTGGGGGTGGGTAGGTATGTATGTGTGATTGTGTGCATATGGATGGTTTTACTTGATTTTATAAATGGCATTATTTTATCCTTATCATGATTTCATGCTGGCGATCACTCGCTAACCTATCTACGGGCGGCAATATACCTATATTATGCAAGAACCGTCCATTTAACTCTTCTTACACAGTGATTGACTCGACGACAGCTGTTAGATTTAAGTGGTGAGCTTCCAGCTTTTAAGAAGGCTTCGTTTTATGTTATGGATATTTTTAAACATTTTGATTTATATCAAAATATTGGTTTTGGCTATGGTTGGGGGCACGTCCCAACCAGATATTCTTACTCTTTTAGTTAGAGGCTTTGAGGTATGCCATGGGTTGGAATGGACATGATCAGTATTTGTGTCAGCCTTAGCATTTGTATTGGTATTGAGGATGATACCGATTAATGATATTGTTAGTATTGGTATTAATCATATGATGTTTTGGAAGATATTTGGTTTTTGCTTGGTTTATGACCCTTGATTCGGTATTGGTTTGGCTTGGATGTTTGGTTGGTATGGTTTGGCATGACGGGATAACTTGGTAGGGTTGGTTTAGGAATGGACCTATCCCAAAGACAGTCCTTGTCCTATTATGCTATCATGGTATAGGTTTGGTATTCAGCTGACTTAAGGTATGCTAGTTGTAGTTGGGTTGGGTAACAGGGAATGGTACCCAATCCTGGTTGGAATTGGGATGCACATTACAATTAGGCCCCCGATCGGGTTGGGTCAAGTTGATATCAGAGCTTTAGGTTCATGGTCAATTGGTAGTCCACAAATCTGTGTTGAGTAGAGTCTCTTTTAGAGGTATGTAGAATGCCACACTCATAAGAGAGAGGCTATAAGGCATTTAGAAATGTTCTATTTTCTTGGTATTCTATTTTCAAGCTTGGAGTCTAAGTCTAGGAATTCTTTTCTAATCCTTGGTTTTTCACTTTTTAGACCATACCTCGACGATCTGGAACACAAGGGTGAGGTTACTAATGTTGAATTTCATCAATCTATTCATACTATTGCTAAATTTGTTGCCACTCAGGCTGAGCAAGATGCATCTGGAGGGTTGTCTGGCGAGGCCACAACGGTTGCTCAATTTATGAAAATAAATCCTCCTTCTTTTACTGGTATAAAAGTGGAGGGGGATCCTCAGGGTTTCTTGGATGAAATGGAGAAGATATTTAAGGTGATGTAGGCCACCAATATGGAAGGTGTAAACTTTGTAGCTTATCAGCTCAAGGATGTTGCATACCAATGGTATGAAGAATGTGATAGGATAGAGGAGATGTGGAGGATTCATCCTTGTGAGATGTTTTTTCTGGAGTTTTCCTGGATCAATTCTTTCCTCAAGAGCTGAGGGAAGCAAAGATGAAGAAGTTTGTGAATCTTAAGTAAGGGAGAATATCTGTCAAGGAATATGCCTTGAAGTTTTACCAGTTGTTAACGTATGTTCCTGATTTGATAGATGACATGAGAGCGAGGATGAGAAAGTTTTCTTCTGGGTTGATTTGGGATTTGATCTTGGAAAGCAAGACTAACTTGGTAATTAAAGATATGGACATTTTTAGGTTGACTGTTCATATGCAGCAAGTATAGGATGAGAAGAGGAAGTAGGTGGAGTTCGGAGAAAGGTAGGGTAAAAGGAGCAGGTTTTCTAATCAAGGAGGTGCTTAGTGTCAGGGTGGTTGGGATGGCTACAAATGGCAAAAAAAGAAGTGGGGGAGTTCTTGATCCTTCTCTAGTGCTATTCACCTTACCCAAAGTAGTCGGGTGACAGGCGTCACCAAGGTGGTGATAATATATGGGCACGTGGTTCCGAATCTCAGGTGAGTGGGGGTCAGTCGGTTTCTTTGTTCCCTCATTGCTGGTTCTGTGGTCATATTGATCGGGATTATTGTGATGAAGGGAGGGACAAATGATTCAAGTGTGGCCAAGCAGGCCATAGGCTTAGGAATTGTTGACTAAATATGGTTGCTACAAGAGCAAATAAGGTATCAATAGCTTCTTCTTCCACTTCTGCACTCGATGGTGCATTGTATACTTCCATTACTACTTCTGGTTCTAGTGTTTTCTGAAACAGGTTGTATGCTTTGGCATCCCAATGGGAATCTGAGTCATAGCCTAATGTCGTTACTGGTATGTTATAACTCTTTTCTCGTTACATATATTGTCTGCTTGATGTGGGGTCCACTCTTTCTTTATGACCCCACCTGTGTCTGTATGTATTAGTTTTGATCTTGAGGTTTTTTCAAATCCTTTTTCTATTTCTACCCGGTAGGTGACTCGGTTATTACTAAGAGAGTCTATAGGGGGTGTGGTATCTATTGGTGGTAGGCAAACTTTGGTGGATTTTTTTAAACTTAATATGGTGGATTTCGATGTCATTCTTGGGAAGGATTAGTTACGCTCTTGTTATGTGACAGCTTTCAAGCGCACACACAAGTGTACATGGTCTTATCAAGTAGTAAAGTGTCTTCAAAGAAGCCTAAGTATCGAACTCTCAGGGACATGTGTTTCCCGCCTATCTAATTTTAGTCTAACTAATTGAGAAAAAATAAACAAAAAAGAGTTTGTAATTTTGTAAATTTAAAATAAAATAAATAATGTATAAAAAATAAATTTTTGGAACAATCAATGGAGAAAACCCCAGGGTTAAAGCACTTCGAACAATCATACTATGTTATTGAATTTTATTCGTTAACTTGCTTATCTTGGTTGTTGATTCATAGGGCTAATTGCATGATCATGATTTTTAAACCTATAATCTTTTACCTAATATGGATATTACAACTACATCGTTGAGTGGGGATGTAATAATCCAATTAAGTTCTTTACAACTATCATCTTACATATGAATCAAGTAAGGCATCTAAGTACATCCCTATCCTAGATGCTAAGTTTAATTCTTTATTTTATAAGAGAATAAAAATCCGAACTTTGTTTATTCCCATGTTCTATCTCCCTATTTCTCTCTCCTGAGATCAAAAGGTTGACAATATATGTATTCTATGTGTCGCGAATCCTTAAAATAATTAAAACAAGAATAAACAAATAACCAAATATGATAAGAAAAAAATTAATCGAAATTAATCCAAAACAATAGTAATCATGTTCTTGGCTTTAACCCTGGAAAGATGGTTTAACCTTGAATAGAAATATTCATCATCCAATCCCTTGAAATGATGATACAAACCATAAAAAAACTAACTTAAAGAATAATAAAACTTAAAATGAAGTTGTGGTGGCCTCCAATGATGTTCCAAGTTGATCTAGGGTTTCCAAGAGGTCCCAAGATGTTTAAAACGTTTTTAGGACATTATATTTATAGTAGAAAAGTTATAAAACCATGTTAGATTAGGTTTACACGCTGTTTTCCTTCAGCTGGGCGAAATTTTCCTCATTTTAGGCATCGGTGCGATGCAGTGACATGCAAATTCACAATTGTCAAAATATCTATCAAATTCCCGTAGCTGTTCGTAATTTCAGCGCGTCATGAGGCCTCTTTGAACCCCAATATAAGCTACATGTGCCATATAGAAAATAACATGGGCCTATTCTGAATCTATTTATGTTTTAAACTTATCTATTGACTACCTATACAGTTTACACGCACCTAATATTTTTCAGGGGCCCGAATTGCATCCTGCTTGCGTCTTGTGCTTCCGTGGTCATTTACGAGCCTTTTTGAGTTGTTTCCACTTAATTTGAATTTTTTATATCCTTCATATATCATCATAATCTATTCAAAAATCATCCTAAATCATTAAACACATCAATTAAGAGCTCAAAACAACACAACATCCTTACCGATGAACTAGAAACACGAGCTAAGCATAGGCTAAATTCACATTAGGCTTTAACTCATTGTTTTCACTCGTTTATTGATTCCATTGACTCTTGAACACTATAACTAAGTTTTTTTACATATAAATACATAATAATAACCTTATTAACTCATTAAGACACATTAGAACCCAACACAAGAGACTAGAAAAACACCTAGCTCAAGCTAGTTACACTAGTTTTCTCGGTTGAACTATAAATGTTCAAATTGAATCAAAACTCATCTGAAACCACCATTAAACATTGTAAAAACATACTTGGACACATAAATTCTCATTTATATCATTATCAATACATATAGCATAAGAATCATCCTCAAAATAATGCTAAATAAGCTAGAATAATAACACTAGAATACATAAATTCAACCAACATCATTACGCTTCCA
>NW_025885349.1:0-2007 GCF_002878395.1 Capsicum annuum
GAAGGCACTCAAAGAAAAATTAAAAAAGGCTTTACAGGATATGGAAAGCTAGGAAACAAATGAAGAAGAAGTGTTAAAACTTCTAAAAGAGGCTTCCTCCACGGGAAGTAGTGATAATAACGGTGATATGTTAAATCCTAAAGAAATAGCTATGACCTATCTGGACCCCTATTAAGAATAGGGAAATGACCCTTCAAAGAAGTAGAGGTTCAAAGAACCGAAATTACTTTTTGAAAGGGCATTCTAATGTTCCTAATTGGAATCTCTAGGACCACAGCTTTTCCAAAAAGCAAAAGGATAAAACAATCAGCCAGCTTTTCAAAAGCAAAAGCATCAACACTCAAAGACTGTCGGCAGCTAAGGATTAATCTTAGCCTTACATTTGTACACTTTATATGTATTTTCACTTTCACTCTTGTCTATATAAGACTTGTTGTAACACTAGAGAAGGCATCAGAAAATTTTGCACACTAGAAATATTTCGCCTGCCTAATCTCTCTTGTAATGTTTTCAGTTAAAGTTTGAATAAAATCTTGTGAGTTGTTTTACTCTTTTCTCATTGTTTTCTTTCATATTTCCTCTGTCATTATTAAGATCCTTTTATTGGTATCAAAGCCATGTTGGTAGTATATCCATTTAGCATGAGCAGCTAAATACATATATTGTCTAGAGCATGGGAAAACTATTTTCATACAAGATACATATTACTTTAATCCATTTATGATGATACTTCTAAATAAATTATTTTAATATATCTTGTCCTATAATGGGGTTTTTCTAAGTATGGGGTATTCGTTTTCTCTAAGTGTTTGAAGTATCCGATTAATCTCCGGTTTGGACGTTGGTCAGCCTGAAAATGTGGTCTCAGTTAAGGTAAGCATTCAACCCTGTTGGTGGTCCCGTCGTTAAGATAACATTAGGAGAAAACTGTTGTAACAGCCATTAAGACTTGTTAGATCCCATAGGACATAGATGTATTGATATAATTTCTTATAGGTTGAATCATCAATGATTATTGTTGTGTGTTATCTTATGTGATAAATTAGGTTTCCCAGTTAGTCTCTAGACAGTATTTTTTTTCTAATGGATTCCAAAAATCATATTAAAAATACTATTAATTTATCTTCTCAAGTAACTTAGATTGCTAATATTAAAAATGATCTTCAAAACTGGAGTATTCCAGAAGAATCTTTTAAAACAATTTATCAAATTGGTAAATTTAGTTTTTTAAAAAAGCATAACATCAAGACCTCCGAGTCTACTGTCGCCATTAATAATTCTTTAGAAATTATTCAACTATTAAATGAGCATGACATAAACAGATTTAAACATCAGTTTAATTATCTTTATGTTGGACTTGTTCAGGTGGCTATTAAGCCACTCTTTATACAAGGTCTTGATATCTCTATCTTTGCTATTCTAAGAGACGCCCGTCTATTGAATTTCGACGATTCTCTCTTAGGTGTAATTCAAAGTAACCTCGCCGACTGCCCGATATACTTTAATTGCAACCCAAATTTCTCAGTGGATATTAATGATCCTAACATCATGGATGTTTTAACACTTAATGTTAAAACAAAAAATATGAACAGTAAGGATAATACTAGAGAAATAGCAATAATATACAGTGTATATTATCGGCTTATGGGTACAACCCTAGCTCCCAAAGCTAGAATCACGAGCCCTAGGGGTGTTACGACCCTCATGGAGGCAAACAA
This sequence comes from Capsicum annuum, assembly GCF_002878395.1. Taxonomy (NCBI): domain Eukaryota; kingdom Viridiplantae; phylum Streptophyta; class Magnoliopsida; order Solanales; family Solanaceae; genus Capsicum; species Capsicum annuum. Next base: position 1,719 of record NW_025885349.1, read on the forward strand.
AGACAGAAGTAATATCTTTATTCCCAAGGCCCTCGTCTGGAATGATATCATGCGTAACAATGATTGGCACTTTGATGCTATCACTCAGCCTCTCCCTACCTACCCGGAGAAATCACAGATCGAAAGAGTTATCCAGCACCCTGACGAATCTATTGATTTAAAATTCCTAGGTTTTGAAACCTCTAGAAATTCTTCATTTCGGAGATCTGTCTCGCATAGACCTTCTACCTCAAAAAACCCAGAGGGAAGTGAAGAAAACGATAATGACAAAGGAAAGATTAGAGGAGTT
>NW_025885350.1:0-3452 GCF_002878395.1 Capsicum annuum
TGGGGCACTAGTGCTGGCCACAAAAAGTTTCACCTGCTGAAGTGGGAAACCATCACCACCCATAAAAAAATGGAGGCCTTGGACTCCATAGAAGTGAGCTCAGGAATAGAACAATGCATGTTAGCCTTGCCTGGAGGTTATTTCACAACCCTACATTGCTTTGGAGTCAGGTACTACTTCACAAGTACTACAACAATCAACATACTCCTCACCACAATAAGTTCACTTCTAGAACATGGAACTGCATTAAAAGAGGCTGGCAGGACTATTCCTCGGGCATCAGATGGAGAGTAGGCAAAGGCGACAAAATAAGCTTCTGGGGGGAAACTTGGATCTCCCCTCTACCTAGTCTCAGAAACATCATCCATGGTCCAGTGGCCCAGCTCACCATGGACATTACTATAAAAGATGTCTACAACAATGGCAACTAGAACTTCACCCAAATCCCCTTCCAAATCCCCAACATCACACTGCAGAGCATTACTAGCATGAACATGAGTAATGCTACCAATGCCTCTGACACTTCCATATGAAACTACACCCCTGATGCCAGATTCACCGCTCAGAGTATGTACTTCCTGCTCTCCAATCAGAATCACAAGGGGGACCTCCTTAGTACCCACCAATCCATATTCTCAAAAATATGGAAAGCAAGCACTCCTAACAAGATTAAAACCTTCTTATGACTGCTAACCCCATAAAAGGCTGCCCACAAGTAGTTACCTCAACAACAAAGGCATTGAGGTTCCCACCCAATGCCACTTCTGTAACTTCAATACAAAAGATCTTCCCCATATATTCTTCAATTGTACCAATGCCACAAACTTCTGGGGTGAAATCCTAGCGAAAAGCAGCTACCAACCTTTTATAGGTTGGCAAAATATGGAAAATTGGGAGGACACTTTGGCCCTCCTATGGGAGAAACCTTTCAACAGATAGCTAACCTGGGGCACACTCCTACCATATTGTCTTTGGTCCATCTGGCTGACTAAAAACAACAATCTCTTCAATTGCAATCATAGTTACACCAAAGTTGAGGAGGTCATTGCCTTGGCCACTGAATACACTATGGTATGCACAATCAATCATCAAGATAGTGTCACGCCTCAAATCCTATTGGGGTGGACTGGCACCCATAACCGAGAAGGTCCGGGAGAACCAGCTCGTAACCTTATACTTTCCATGCATACCTCTATGACAACCCGAAATTCGGACATCATGTTGCATATAAAATAAAATAATCACATGTATAAGCTCGAGCACACATATATATATATACAATACTTGGCCGTTGAAGTCATCACGTCTATTAACAAAACACCACCTTGACTGTACATTAGGTCTACAAAGCCTCAAGATAATACACAGAGTTTAACTAAGGTCGGGATACACCCCGCCATATAACTAACTTCTATACAATACCAAAAGTGACTGGATATGACACGAAAAGCCTCGAAGCAAACTGGATCTCACCAAAAACAGCTGGATATCCTGGCTCCTACTTGTGCGGTGTATGAGTTGAGGTACCTGTGCCTGCAGCATGAAATGCAGATCCCCCATGGGGGAAGTCAGTACAAAATATGTACTGAGTATGTAAAGCTGTAGATAATCACATATGATATAGGAGCTCAATAGAAATCAGAATCAAGTGAATAAATCGTAATAAGAGTGGACCACACTTATTAGAACTTGTGACAACCTGTACATTGTATTTATTCAATCACTTTACCTTCGTTCTTATCACCTTTATAAACATTACTGTACTGTACTGTGACCATTAGGCTGCCTCCAGTACATATCAACTGGGATCAACCCATGATAGGCTTATGCCCCTGGAATATCACCCATAAACACATAAATAGGGATCGAACTATGATAGGCTTATGCCCCTGGGATACCACCCGATAAGAGAGAACTTCCATCACTTAGTTCAATTAATCTTTGAGATTGTTATTTCGGTCGGCACCGCATTTTTGATACTTTGAAACAATGGTACATCAATAAGATACATATAAATAGACCATCAATGCAATAACAATGAAGTAAGAACTCATTGACACATCAATGAAGTATTTTGGAGTCTTCAATTCCATAACAATGAAGTAGGAACTTATTGGTATATCAATGAAACGTTTTGGAGTCATTAATAGCACATGGATCATGTTTGAGTAACCGGATACCTTCTGACATTCATTAGTGCAATAAACATGAAAGATTTGGAAAACAAGTAAGTATTGAAATGTCTTGACATCTTGTAAGGTGGAAACAAGTTCATTCGTAACGTAGGACATCATACAAAACCATAATGGATCACATGTTATTGAATAACTTTGGAAACTTTCTTAATAGAACAATTGTTCACTTTCATGCCAAAGATATGGTATAGAGTATGCTTTACATACCTGACTGTCAACCTTCAATACTAGTCCCAAATGGACTTCCCGTCTTTTCAGATTACTTATCTACAATGTAAATATATAGCAATCTAGTATTAGCAACCAAACGTCACAATTCAATTATTTGAATTCACCAAACAAGTGGTTAAGTAGTAAGCCTTAATTACACCATAAAAGGTGTCACTTTAACCCTCTTATACTCCAATTACATTCACATGTCATGCATATTCATACAACATCCTCCAATATCAAGTTTGGATTCATTTATCCTTCCAACCAATCCATTAAACCAAATTAAGCCATAGACATAAATAACCATCAATTCAATAGTATATCACCATATCCACCTTCCATAACTCAATTACCATATCCACCTTCCACAATTCAATACAACAAAATCATGCAAAATAGTCCATAACCCTATTTCCATCACCTTTCAATAACAACCAATACATATAATCCACTATCACACATATACATATAGAAAAGAACAAATGCAAACAATATTCATACCTTAGAATTCACCTCTTGATTATGCAATCTTGTTTGCACAAATAATAGGTGTCGTTCGAAGCTCTCGAGATGACAAACGCAGTTATCGAATTACTTTGAAATTTCTATGGTTGAATCAAAAATAATTTAAAGGTCAAATTTGACTTGGGTTTGTTCTTTCTCAATGATTGATGATGAAAATGAGTTTCTGAACTTTAAAATTTAAATAATGTCAAATCTGTCCTTTGGTGGACTGTTTTGATAAGCTAAAGTAGATCGACCATAACTCTTTTCTCCGATATCGGATTTGGGAGAAATTGGTATCGTTGAAAAGATAATTCAAAGGGCTTTTATTTCATATAAAGTAAGCCACCCAGTTCGTCCTGTACAAGGAGTTGTGGTCATTTGAAGTTGACCCTAAAAATCTATTTTGATAGGCTGAAGTAAAACGAGTATAACTCTTTACTCAGATGTTGGATTTGGATGAAACCAATTGCATTGGAAAGAAGACTCAAAAATCTTTCTTTTCATAGATCGCAGCTCTCCCAGTTCATTATGTTAAGG
>NW_025885351.1:0-2225 GCF_002878395.1 Capsicum annuum
ATGTTTACGCACAAAATTTCAACGAAAAATTTCCTGGGGTATTACATCATCCCCCTCCCCCTGGAAACATTCATTCTCGAATGATGCTAGACATGACAAGATTAGATAGGGAATAGAGAATATAGCTTAAACCATTCGTTAGACTCATCACCACATCGTTTCTCACTCCGAATGCATAAATTCAAAAAACTACAGCTGAACACATAACAAATGACAGCTAAACTACTGTAACTTTTATCAAAAGTGCATGATTTAGGAGAGAACGGTACCTTTGGCTTGATCGGAGTTCACAGAAAATAGGTAAGGGTACTTGGATCGCATATCCGCCTCAGCTTCCCAAGTTGTACCCTCAATAGATTGGTTTTGCCACAACACCTTGACCAAGGGAACTTCTTTGTTTCTTAGTATTCGGATACTGAAATCAAGAATCTCAATAGGAATCTCATCAAAAGAAAGATTTTCTTGAATGTCAGCACTCACAGAGGAATCCACTACCACAGCATCGCTAATATGCTTTCTAAGCATGGAGACATGGAATATTGGTTGAACAGAGGACAACTCGGAAGGAAACTTGACCTCATAAGCTACCTTACCAACACGGCTAAGAATTTTGTAAGAACCAACATAATGGGAACTAAGCTTCCCCTTCTTTCCGAATCTCTTCACCCCCCTCATGGGTGAAATTTTCAGATACACTAGGTCACCAACTTCAAACTCAAGGTCTCTCCTTCTAAAATCTGCATATGACTTCTGACGACTCTGCGCAGTTTTTAACCTTTCCCTAATCAACTTAACTTTTTCCATAGCCTCAAATACCGAATCAGGACCACTCACAGCCGCTTCACCCACCTCGAACTAACCTATGGGTGATTACACTTCCTTCCATATAAGGCTTTAAACCGAGCCATGCCAATACTAGAGTGGAAACTGTTATTGTAAGCAAACTCTATCAACGGTAAGAAATCATCCCAACTTCCCTTAAAGTCAAGTGCACAAGCTCTCAATATATTCTCTAAGGCCTGGATGGTCCACTTAGCCTGAGCATCGGTCTGCGGATGAAAAGCAGAACTCAAAAGCACTTGGGTACCAAGACTCTTCTGAAAAGCTTTCCAAAATTGCAAAGTGAACTGAGTACCCCTATCCAAAATAATAGACAAGGGAACTCCATGCAGTCTGACTAGCTCTTGGATATACAATCTAGCGTAATCCTCAGCAGTATATGAAGTATGAGCAGGAAAGAAATGAGTATACTTAGTCAACCTATCAACCACAACCCAAATAGAATCATGATGGTGTCGGGAAGGAGGTAAAACAATTATGAAGTCCATATTTATCTCTTCCCACTTCCAGGTGGGAATACTAAACTCTTGCATCATACCACCAAGTCTTTGGTGTTTAACCTTAACCTGTTGGCATGTTGCACACTTAGCAACAAACGCTGCTATATCTTTCTTCATGCCACTCCACCAATAGATTTCCCATAAGTCTCGGTACATCTTGGTGGCACCAGGATGAATAGAATATCGCGCCCCGTGTGCTTCAGCCATAATTCTCTGTCTCAGATCATCAACATTTGGGACATACAATCTACCCTGCAATCTCAACACACCATCTCCCTCTTGGGAGAAAACCTCTACTTTTTGGTCCTTGACTGACTCCTTCAGTCTGACCAAACTAGCATCTAAGTATTGTTTTTCCTTCACTTCTGAAACCAAGGAGGATTCGGAACTACTCTGAACCCCTATACTACCTTCAGCAAAGTCAAACGACCTAACCCCCAATCTAGCCAAACAATATACATCACGAGCCAATTCTTTCCTTCTACCACATGCAAAACATTACCCATGGACACTCTACTTAGGGCATCCGCCATAATATTAGCCTTGCCCGGATGGTACAGCACACTTATATCATAGCCTTTTAACAACTCTAACCATCATCTCTGCCTAAGATTTAATTCTCTCTAGGTAAACACATACTGCAGACTCTTATGATCAGTGAAAACATCAACATGGACACCATACAAATAGTGTCTCGAGATTTTCAAAGCAAACACAACTGTAGCCAAATCAAGTCATGGGTGGGGTAATTTTTCTCATGGGGTTTCAACTGTCTAGAAGCATAAGCTATTACCTTACCCTTCTACATTAATACGCAACCCAACCCAACTCTCGAAGCATCACAGTACACCACAAAACCATCAACACCATCGGGCAAAGTCAAAA
>NW_025885352.1:0-1078 GCF_002878395.1 Capsicum annuum
ACCAACATTTGTATTCATTGAAGAAGTAGATATACAACAATACACATAGCGTATCAAAAATTGTGAGGAAATTCGAATAAACGGAAAGAAAAAATAGTAAAATCAGATGAATTAGAGAGCAAAAGAAAGAGAGAGATCAAAAGAGATGACAGTGAGAAGATGTTTCTAGCGAAAATCCTCATCGAATTTGATGCCGGAAAACACTTCTATTCACTAGTTCGTCACGGTTAAGACGAATTGTCTCCGAAAAATCCAAACCAGTAGTGAAGTTTTTTTTCCCCTCTCTCTCTCTTCCCGACATCCCATCGCCGACTGAATCTCACCGGAAATCTGTTGCAGAACAATTAACAAGAGGTAATGGGACAGTGTTCCAGTGGAATAATAGCCAGGTAAATTGCAAAAATGGAACTAAGCTAGACTGAGAACTAAGCTAGGAACTAATTACGGCTAAGATATTTTTCATATATGATAGTGAAAATAGAAATGACTCATTACAATTTATAGTATGTCAACCCTAGCTGACTCATCCTAATCCTTAAGGGATAAGCCTGAAATTGTACTACCTCTGCAGGAATGTTCCTTAGACTACAAAAGGACCCTTGAACAATTGTGGATTCCTAATGTGTATTTAAATTAAATTAGAGACCCAAAATAAAAAAAGAACTTAACCATAAATATAAACTACAGTTACTTAACAGATTTAACGGCTAGGTACAACAATGCAAGCTAAGGGTACTACTCTCTTTAGCCACAATTTTCCTGTTCTTCAGCTGGTGACAGCTTCATCTGCATCATTTCTCCTTCCTTCAAACTTCCTTGTCCTCAAGGAAGAATGATGAAAATCTGATCTTCATCACTTGATAATCTTCTCATGTGGCATGCTCCTTGGTCATGTTCTTCCAGTGAATCAAAAGTTGAGGGATGGCATTGTTTCCCCTCTTTATCATCCTTCTTTCTAGTATATTTTTCGGTTCCTCACAGCAAGCACTGGCTGGATCAATAATTGGGGGGTGAGTGAAGTGGCTAGGGACCTTATGATAAGGTTTTAGCTGAGAAACATGAAAGGTGGGGTGGATTG
>NW_025885353.1:0-1145 GCF_002878395.1 Capsicum annuum
AGTTGAAGTACTCAAGGTTACTCCATGTGCTGAGAACAACTCTTGCCAAAACCTTCTAAGGAAAATGGGGTCCCTATCACTGACTATATTCTCAAGCATGCCATGTAGTTTAAAAACTTGATCAAGGAAAACTTGAGCTACAATCACAGGTGTGTAAGGATGACTGAGGGCTATGAAGTGGCCACTTTTGGTCAATCTATATACCAATACCATGATGGTAGTCTTACCCTTAGTCTTTGGCAACTCATCAATGAAGTCCATGCTAATGTTGGACCAAGCAGAAGTAGGGATTACCAAGGGTTGTAGAAAGCCAGGTGATGCTATTGTATCATATTTACTCCTTTGGCATATGGAACAACTCCTGACATAATTGTTAACATCCTCTCTTAGCTTTTACCAATAGAACATGTGTGACAGCCTCCTGTAAGTATTTTCCATTCTAGAATGACCACCACTAGGAGCATCATGCCACAACTGCATAATGCCATGCCTGAGTTGCTCATCCTTCCCTATCACTAACCTTTCATATCTCCTGAGTTGCTGGTTATAGTAGGTGAAACCCTTTTGATCTTTATCTTAGTCTATCAGTTTTTGGATTAGTTCCTTGAGTTTTTCATCCTCATCCCAACTTGCCTTGATCCTCTGGAAGAGATTGGTTCCCACAGGGATTACTGATAATAGAAACAAGTAAGCAGCTGGTACTCTTGAGAGGGAATTAGCAGCTTTATTCTCTCTTCCTTTCTTGTATTCACTCTGAAAATCAAACTGCATAAGCTTTGCTATCCACTTCATCTGAGTACCAGTATGAAGCTTTTGATTAAGTAAAAACTTAAGAGCCTTTTGATCTGTCCTTACAACAAACTGTCTTCCCAACAAGTATTGTGACCATTTGGTTACTGCCAAAACCAGAGCCAAGAGCTATTTGTCATAAACAGATAGACCCTGATGTCTTAATGATAACCCCTTGCTCAGGTATGCTAGAGGATGCCCTTCCTGCATCAATATTGCACCTATACCAATGTCACATGCATCAGTTTCTACCATAAATTAGCATGTACTACTAGGCAAGCTGAGTACAGGTGCATGTGTTAAAGCTTTCTTAAGTTGATTGAAAGCCTGTGTAGCCTTATCACTCCAAATGAACC
>NW_025885354.1:0-1291 GCF_002878395.1 Capsicum annuum
TTGCGATCAAACATCACCACCCCTTCATCTATCACTTTTACTTTCTCTTCATGAGTGGAGAATCTGACCAAGAATACCCCTCTAATGCACTTGAACAATTTAATCAACTACTTTCCCCTTCCAGATACGATTGAAATATCCTTCCATCACACTTTGGGGAGGGTTAGATCCCATCATATAGCATATCACTGCATTACCCCAAAATTCGCTTTCATCCTGCACGTCTTCTATAGTAATTTTAACCCTTGGGCTAGGTGGGTCACTTCCCTGCAAATCAAAGCCCTCCCTTGTTGATCCACGGCTCACTATCTGGCTCCACGTATTCGGTGATGGCGATTTAGGGTTAGGTTTATCATCCATCTGGTGAACTGTTGTTTCCTCCACTATATCCCCCCATTTTGCCTTTCCTGTTGCGGATGAACTATGTGAACTCTCCCCTCTAATAGTTACTCCTATACTTCCATATTCAACTTGAAACGGAAGAATCCCTTGCAATATATTCACATCTTGTCTTCCTTGCATCTGCTGATTGAGGAATAGCCTTCGTTGAATTATTTGTGGGTTGATCCCTATTTTGGGTCTGTTGACCCCTCCCTCCGGTCTTCGTTTTCCTAACCATTTCAGCAATAGCTGAGAGGAAACGCCAGTTCTAGAAAGAGAAAGTCTTGTATTCAAATAATGTTTTTCTTTTATGATATAATTTCATAAGGTTTAAAACAGGATCAATGGATATGAAATAGGATGAAAATCAAAACGTGAATTTAACTTTTGAAACTTCTAATTATTTTCATGGAGGATTCAAAAATTCTCTTCAAGAGATAAGGAAGTTACACTTCAAGGATTCAATTCTAAAATTCAAACTTGATTCATGAACGAACTAAAATTAAAAACATGCTTGCGGAGAAAAATAGGGTTCACACATTAAAAATTAGTCTTGCATAGGTTGAGAGATGCTAGAATTTGGAGAAGAACCCGAGAGATTTTCTTTGCTTGAGTTCTAAAGGTTGTTTCATGCAACCCTTGTCCTTCTTGAGTAGGGGAGAAAGGAGAGGAATAATACGTAGTGATGCCAATTATTTCCCTCAGTAAAAAAATAGATTTTAAAACGTGTATAAAGAGTATCTAAAAGTGGTAGGACGAAAATATCCTTACCAGAGTGAGAGAAAGAAAAAAGAAAAATAAACATGTTATAAATATATTACCATATATAGTGAATGTCTACTTTATCATACATAGTGAATGTTTACTTTACCATATATAGTTAATATCTATTTATAGAAAAGTTAGAAAT
>NW_025885355.1:0-2311 GCF_002878395.1 Capsicum annuum
TTCTTTTTAATTTTACTTTAATTTTTATTTTTTATTTTTGACTTTTTCCAGCTCTTACTTTTTTTCTTTTTTCCTCTCAACTTCTTTTATTTTATTTTACTTTGATTTTTTATTTTTCCTTTCTCTTTTTTTGATTCTTTTTAAGTTTTCTCAACTCTTACTTTTTTTTCTTTACACCTCTCAACGTCTACTTTTATTAAAAAATCTTTTTGTATTTTTATTTGATTTTTATTTTTTTCTTTTTTTCTCTTTAAATTTTTTTCGACCTTTATTTTTATTCATTTTTTTTATTTTTATCAACCTTTATTTTTTTTTCATTCTCTCTCAACTTCTACATTTCTTTAATTTTTATTTTTTAATATTTTTTTATTTTCTTTTTTGTTTTGTATTTTTTTATTATTTTTGTTCTTTTCTTCAATTTCTTCCATTGAAGTTACATCTCATGAGCAAGAGTTGACACTATCACTTATAAAGGCAAGACTTATGACTTTCAAACAACAAACTATGTTTCATGGACAAGAGTTGACACTACCACATTTTCATAGGCAAGACTTGTGACTTTCAAACAACAAATTATGTTCATGGACAAGAGTTGAGACTATCACATTGTATTTTGATTTATGAGATGTTTTATAACTCTTACCTTAGAGGCAAGACTTAGCTCAGGAACTTTCAAACAATAAATTATGCCCCATGGGCAAGAGTTGACTCTACCACGTTATGTTTCATTTGTAAGATGTTCTACAACTATTGCCTTAGAGGCAAGACTTAACTCAAGAACTTTCAAACTACAAATTATGCCCCATGGGCAAGAGTTGACTCTGCGACATTATGTTTTTATTTATGAGATGTTCTACAACTATTGCCTTAGAGGCAAGACTTAGCTCAAGGACTTTCAAACAACAAATTATGCCTCACAGGCAAGAGTTGACTCTACCACGTTATGTTTTCATTTATGAGATGTTCTCCAACTATTGCCTTAGAGGCAAGACTTAATTAGCTCAAGGACTTTTAAACAACAAATTATGCCCCACGGACAAGAGTTGACTCTATCACGTTATGTTTTCATTTATACAAGTATTGACTTAGAGGCGAGACTTAGCTCAAGACTTTCAAACTACAAATTATGCCCCATGGGCAAGAGTTGACACTACCGCATTAGGTCTTTATTTATGAGATGTTCTACAACTCTTGCCTTAGAGGCAAGACTTAGCTCAAAGATTTTCAAACTACAAATTATGTCCCACGGACAAGAGTTGACACTACCGCGATATGTCTTTATTTATGAGATATTCTACAACTCTTGCCTTAGAGGCAAGACTTAGCTCAAAGATTTTCAAACTACAAATTATGTCCCACGGGCAAGAGTTGACACTACCACATCATGTCTTCATTTATGGGATGTTCTACAACTATTACCTCAGAGGCAAGACTTAGCTCAAGGACTTTCAAATAATAAATTATGCCACACGAGGAAGAATTGACACTACCATGCTATGTCTTTATTTATGAGATATTCTACAACTCTCGCCTTAGAGACGCGACCTATCTCAAGAATTTTAATTTCAAAGAACTTCATAACAACAACTCATGACCTTAAATTTGCATTGATGTCAAAAAAAGAAGATTTTTTTGAGGATTTATTTTTTTTATTTATTAACAAAATATAATAGCAGCTGAGAAAAATAAAAAAGTGATTAAACAAAATAGAGAAATAAAAAAGATTGAGAAAAAAAAGGAAAGAAAAAATAAAGATTAAGAAAAAATAAAAGAATTTAAAAAATTGAGAAAAATAAAAATGAGAGAAAAAATAAAAATAAAGTTTTAGAAAAAATGAGGGGAAAAAGAGAACTGGAAAAAGAAAAAAGCGATCAAACAAAATAGAGAAATAAAAAAAAAGATTGATAAAAAAAGGAAAAAAAAAAAAAAGATTAAGAAAAAAGCAAAGAATTAAAAAAAATTGAGAAAAATAAAAATGAAAGGAAAAATAAAAATAAAGTTTGAGAAAAATGAGGGAAGAAAAGAGATCTAAATAAAACTAAAAATAAAAAAAAATAAATGTTAAAGACAAATGAATTAAAAATAAAAAAAAAAAAGAAAAAAAAATTACTTGAGAAAAAAAAAAGCGAAAAAAGTAAAGGTTGAGACAAATGAATTAAAACATGAAAATAAAATTAAAGGAACAAATAAAAAGTGAAAATAAAAAAAAATAGAATAAAAAAATAAAGGAAAAAAGTGAAAATAACAAAAAATAGAATAATAAAATTAAAGAAAAAAATAAAATAGTAAAAATAATAAAAAATAAAATTTG
>NW_025885356.1:0-2523 GCF_002878395.1 Capsicum annuum
TACATTATGAGAATTGATATTCTTGATGAACTAAAAGTGATTGACAAATTATATGATGACTCACATATGTTATTGTACTTATTTTATCCTCTCATGATTATGATGATTTTCTTCGGGCTATGTAAGTCTTTCATACATCCTACATATTTCTTATAAATATTTATGATGATGATGTTTATACAACTGCATGCACCTCCATATACTCTGTTCTTTTCCATGGTACTGACCCACATCTTCGGATATGGGCTGCATTTTCTCGAAATGTAGGTTCAGGTGCTCAGTTCCAGGTTCAACAGTGATTCTTTGGGTACGCTTTTCTACATCCTCTGTTGTGGTGAGTCCTCATGTTTTGAGGACATGATGTCAGATATTGGTTTCACAGAATTATTTACATTTGATAACTGAGTATGAGTCAGTTGGGGCATGTCTCAATGGCTTGCTGGTTTTATTGATTTTCTTAGAGGTTTGTCAGACTAGTATAGATGTTGGGAGTTGACTAATAAGTCGTAATTTGTTATCTTTCTGAAATTCTTTTATTCTTGGATGATGATTACTCTGTTGATATTTGAGGGTTATTTATGGAAACCCCGTTGATTTGTGTTGAACTAAATGAAAATGGCTTAAAGGGTTAGCTTGGGGCTACTTGTAGCCTCAATCACCGTGTGACACTTTGGGACCCATTTTCCAGGGCGCTACAAACTTGGTATCAGAGTCTAAGGTTTTAAGGTATCCTAGGGAGTCTGACAAGCCACGTTAAGTAGAGTCTTGATCATCGGTGTATAGCGCGCCATATCTATGAGCAAGAGGATACAAGACATTTTAGGAAAAAGTGTGATTCTTTCTTTCAGAAGTCTATCGTGATTAAAGTGTCTCTCTCTACTATTGATTCGTGCTCTTCTCTTTCAGAAATATGCCTCTACATCGAGCGAGAAGAAATAATAATGGTCAGAAACCTCAACTCGCTGACCCATTGAATGAAAATGTGTCTCATACTGAGTTTCAAGTAGTCTTTTAGGTGCTGGCCCAAGCTGTTACTACAAATATTTAGGCCAACCCAGCCCCGACTCCACAATAGCAGGGAGGTGATTCATCTGCTGCCAGGATCCATGATTTCATATGGTTGAATCCACCAAAATTCTATAGGGCCAAGTTTGATGAGGATCTACAGTTGTTTTTAGAGGAGGTACGGAATATAGTATGGAGTTGGCTGCGTATAGGTTGAAAGTCCTTACTTATGACTGAGTTGTTGCTTGGAGGAGAGGTAGAGGTGAGGGAGTTGTCCCTACAACTTGGCAAGAGTTCTAGGATGCATTCCTGGATAAGATTTTCCCTTTAGAGATGAGAGAGGCAAAGGTGGAAGAGTTTATGAACCTGCGACAGGTCTCTATAACTGTTAGGGAGTACTGTCTAAAGTTCAATCAGTTGGCCAAGTATGCTCCTGACTTAGTGGCCAATAATCGGGCTAATATGAGTAAGTTTGTGATTGGAGTGTCTAGTTATGTGGTTAAGGAGTGTAGGTTTGCTATGCTGAATAGTGAGATGAATCTTTCTAGGCTGATGACTCATGCCCAACAGATTGAGGTAGACAAGATTAAGGAGAGAGATAGAATGAGAGAGAGTAAGAGAGCTAGGTCCAAGCAGCACGGACAGGGTCTAACTAGATCGCAGGGAGGGAGTCGCCTTTAGTATCAGGATTGTTTGTCTATGTCAGCACCATCATTTACTAGTGCTCCCATTCCTAGAGGTAGGCAGTAGCAAGGTAGCAAGTCATATGTATCCAGGTCCCAGTACAATGCTGGCAGTAAGCCAAATCGTCCCCTGTGTGCTAAGTGTGGTAGGGCTCATTCGGGTGAGTGTTGGGGTGAGAAGAGGGGTTGTTTCTGGTATGGTGACATCATTCACAGAGTTAGAGATTGTCCACAGGATGGACAAGGGCGTCGTGACTATCGCCCTTAAACCCAGACTCAGACTATTAGTGCTCCAGTTCTAGCTACTCGCCCAGCCCCAGCTCAAGGCACCTCTTCTAGCAATGCTTGCGGGCAGTGCTATAATAGATTCTATGCTTTACCATCTCGCCAGGAACAAGAGGACTCTCTCGATGTTGTTACTGGTATGCTTCATATATTTCAGTTTGATGTGTATGCTTTGTTGGATCCTGGATCTAGTTTCTCATATGTTACACCTTTGATTGCTGTGAATTTTGAAATGAGTCCGGAGATTATTCCTGAGCCTATCCTAGTTTCTACCCTAGTGGGTGATTTAATTATTGCCCAAAAAGTGTATAAAAAGTGTCCTATTGCCGTTCTTCATAGAGTCTTGTTGGCTGGTCTGATTGAGTTAGACATGGTAGATTTTGATGTGATGTTGGGTATGGACTGGCTATATTCTTCTTATGCCTCTATTGATTGTCGGACCCGAGTGGTCAAGTTTCAGTTTCTGGGTGCATCTGTGTTTGAGTGGTCTGGGAATTCTGTGTCACCTAAGAGTCATTTTATCTCTTACCTCAAAGCTAGAAAGCTTATT
>NW_025885357.1:0-1389 GCF_002878395.1 Capsicum annuum
TAAGTACTATCATGGGGATAACCATGTAACTTGAAATATTTCTCCATGACATGACTTGTTATTTTGAAATACTCACAGAAAATAATGGATCTGCAAGAACCTACTAAAAATTAACCTCCTCCTATAGAGAAATTTATCTTAAAACCTTTTGAGTTAGAAAGACCTGCGAAGTTACTTGCTATATTTAGAGAACTAGATTCCATCAACATTTTCTATTTAGCTTACACTCTCAGCATTTTTTTCTATTGTGATAGAATAGGAAAGCTTGTGCCATAGAATGTAGAGGGTTCATCATGAGTATACCACCACGAGCAACCAGAAAAACCTTATTAAGTCCTATTGAAAATTATATAAGGCATTTGTGCTATTCAACTTTATGTGTTCCATCCTTTGCTCCACAAGTACACAAGAATCTGTATTGAAATTTATCAGTCAAATTGATAAGGTCCTCCCATAAATTCTTTATCCTAGTATAATAGGTAGTAATATCCAACACTTTTTGAGTTAAGTCATTGATTTTCTTTTGAATTTGATAGAATTTCTCACCATTAGTTTGATCATAGTGATCTTTGAGCTCTCTCCAAAACTCACTGTATAGTTCACATATTCCATACTATTTGCAATCTCCTTTGTATGTGAATTTAGGATCCATGATGTCACCACATCATCACATATTTCCCAATGTTGTAATTGGGGAGAATCTGCAGCAAGTTTCACATAGTCACCATTAATGAAACCTAATTTTTTCTTGATTGAATAAGATCGCATCATGCTTCCCCACCATGAATGATATCCTATTCCATCAACCTTAGCAGGAATAAGGATTACCCCTGGGCTATTAGAGGGATGCATATACAGTGGATCACTCACATCAATTCCCATGGTTTAAGTAGAAGAACTCAAAGCATTAGTCATTAGAGTTGAGGAATTTGAGGTAGTTTCCATTGTAGAAAAGCAGTGAGGGACCAGAAAATCAAATTATCATAAATTGAGGAAAATAGAGAAATTCAAAGAAATCAAAGATTTCAAATCAAAAAATTATAGATAAAGAAAACAAAAAAGAGAAACCTATCTTTGATACCATATTAAGAGGAATTCATGGTGGATTATCCTGTAAGCTTCGGAGCAATCAAGCAACAATCGTGGAAATTATGTATTAGAAAACTACAGAAAGAGGAAAATAGAATTGCCTTCATTGAAATGAATTGCTCAACTCAAGAAGTACCTACAAGGTGCACATATATACTTGTTAGCACTATGACAAATGGATACAGCTAGATTCTAAAAAACTTAACAAAATCTAACCGACTAAAGTAACTAACACTGAACCAACCTACATTACTGAATCTATAGTACAAAAACATAAATAGATATAATAAACTAGCTAAA
>NW_025885358.1:0-2032 GCF_002878395.1 Capsicum annuum
TTGTAAAGTTTTTATATAGCTACGTTTGAATTTTTCAGTGCTTATTATCCTACTGTCTGTAATATTTTGGCATATATTGTCGATAATTCTGGTTTGCTCAAAAATATAAAATAAAGATGGTTACAAAGAAGCCGTTGGTGCCATATTCGCTAAATTTTAAAAATATTTTTTTCGATTCCCCCTATTTACTTGGTTGGTGCTATACTAAATTCGTGCATGAAATATAATATTAGGTGTCACTTTAGTACTCTTATTTATGCTAACTTAGAGATAAATACTAATAATTATTCTCGTGATGAAGAACAAGAACAAACTGATTTGTGGACGATTACGGGTGATGCGAACGCTTACATAGATAAATTATATAACTATTATGCTGATTTAGTTTATTTAGCTATACCGACAAATATCACTCCGACCGTCGCTCTTCATCCTCCCGATGAGCCATCATCTTCTAAAAGACTGGCATATAGTGGTTTTCCTGATTTCTTTTATGATTTGCCTTGTTGGAACAATGTTGAGGAGAGATTTTACACAATAACTTATCGGGAAGAGCTGAAGTATTATCTCCGAACGCCGACAGAGGATCGCAGACGATGGATCAACGCGTTGGATTGGTGGAGGAATAATGAAACACAATATCCTGTGCTTTCAAGATTAGCCAAAGATATCTTGAATGTTTCAATGTTAACCGTTGCATCGGTGAACGCTTTTAATCAGGGATGACAACAGCTTGGAGACAACCGACATTTATTGGAAAACAATGCAATGAATGTTCTAGTTTGCCTTAGAGATTAGATTAGAGCGGGACGAAGAAATCAAGGAATGGAAGCGGAGTCGAATGACGAGCAGAGACTTAAAGAAATTATGACTTTACAGGAGAACTCAATAGAATCAAGTCTAATGCACGATTTTGCCCCATTGACTTTGACTATTCTATGCAAGTTCCTGTTAATATTAACATGAATGAGTTGAACAAAATAATGCAAAATTTGTAGATTTTCATCCATGTAAATTATAAATTTTGGATCATTTTACAATCAGTAAAATTCAACATTCATTCACTCCTTAATCCTTACTTTGTATTTTTTTCCATTTAATGATTTAAATTGAATTTCTAGTTTAAATTAAATCCTTGGTTTTAATACATTACTAATTTACTATCAAGTATTATTAATTTATTATATTAAGTAGCATATGTTTTATTTAAAGAAGTACATACATTGAACGGTACGTACACATGTGTATATGTTTTATAAATTAGTATATATTTAATGTATACATGTGTATATGTTTTATAAATTAGTATATAACTATATATTTAGACTGTGTATATATTGTAGTATATATATATTAAAGTATATATTTTATTTAAAGAAGTACATACATTGAATGGTACGTATACATGTGTATATGTTTTATAAATTAGTATATATTCAACGTATACATGTGTATATGTTTTATAAATTAGTATATAACTATATATTTAGTGTGTGTGTATTGTAGTATATATATATATTGAAGCATATGTTTTATTTAAAGAAGTACATACATTGAATGGTACGTATACATGTGCATATATTTTCTAAAGCAGTATTTATTTAACGTATACATGTGTATATGTTTTATAAATTAGTATATAACTGTATATTGTGTGTGTGTGTGTATATTGCAGTATATATTTTATTTAAAGAAGTACATACATTGAATGATACGTATATATGTGTATATATTTTGTAAAGTAGTATATATTTAACGTATACATGTGTATATGTTTTATAAATTAGTATATAATTATATATTTAGTGTGTGTATATATTGTAGTATATATATATATATATTGAAGTATATGTTTTATTTAAAGAATTACATACATTGAATGGTACGTATATATGTGTATATATTTTCTAAAGTAGTATATATTTAACGTATACATGTGTATATGTTTTATAAATTAGTATATAATTATATATTTAGTGTGTGTATATATTGTAGTATATGCTTTATTTAAAGAAGTACATGCATTGAATGG
>NW_025885358.1:2132-5066 GCF_002878395.1 Capsicum annuum
TATATTGTAGTATATGCTTTATTTAAAGAAGTACATGCATTGAATGGTATATATATGCGTGTATATATTTTCTAAAGTAGTATATATTTAACGTATACATGTGTATATGTTTTATAAATTAGTATATAACTATATATTTAGTGTGTTTATCTATTGTAGTATATACATATTGAAGTATATGTTTTATTTAAAGAAGTACATACATTGAATGGTACGTATATATGTGTATATATTTTTAAATTAGTATATATTTAACGTATACATGTGTATATGTTTTATAAATTAGTATATATATATATCATTATATTATAGTATATATCTTATAGTATATGTTTTATTTAGAGTAGTATATATATTTAACTAACGTATCGTCGTATACACAATTACACATGTAATTGTGTATATGTATTATGCTTATATATTTTTTAAAGTCCAATATAGTATATTACATATATATATATAGTGTATATATATTTTTTAACGTATTTAAAATGTATATAGGTGGGTATATATAGTGTATATTGGAGAAAAACTTTTTTTTTTTTTGACCAATTTTGACCGAATTTTTAACCGGGTTTAGGTGGGTTGGACTGGGTTGGGTTAAGTGGCCCGGTTTAGGATTATTTTAAAATTTTTTACAGTTGAGGCCAGAATCGGACCAGCCTATTTAACTAGGTCCGGATCCGAACAGGCCCAGGCTAAAATTCATGGGCCGTCACGGGTTAACCCGGCCCGGCCCACTTAACACTTTTAACTGAAACATAGCATGGAAAGTTTTAAATGGACTGATAATTTTTTTTGTCAAAAAATTATATTGTTAATATAAAATTAAAAATTTATTTTATGTATATATTAAATATTAGGATTCAAATTCATGAATTGCTCAAAAGTAAGGGTATTAAAACATCTATTTTAGGTTTCCAAAAGTTAAAGTCATCCTCCAAGACTTATTGGAAAATTTTTATGATGGATGAGACTCAACCAACAAAAGTTGTGTAAGTCTCCATCCTTTATTTGACAAGTGAAAATATGGGTCCCACATGAACTTTATTGCTACACTTTGCCTTTCTTTATTCATTCTTGTTGGTCGTTTTCTCTCCCACCCTATTCGCTCAATAATATTTGTCCACTATTAACTTAACACATAAGTTAAGATAACACATAAGTTAAGAAATAATAAAAATTTAGAATGATTTTACTATATCATTCTTTGAATATAATAAATTTAGTTCTTTAGTAATGAAATTGAGTAATGAATAGTCCTAATAGCCAAAACAAAATGGACAAAAAAAATTCATTAATTTTTTAAATTAGACAAACACTATTGGATATTTATTTTTATTAATATGGATAATTATTATTGTTCAAAAGGAGTAATAAATGTCACAAAAATGCTAAAACTTTTTCTTTCTATGAAAAATGGAAAATGCTAATTACTCTACAAATATTTCGTACGTGTTTTTATTTATATGTGTAACCTAATCACATATAGGGTTTTGCAGATTTATAAAAATTGAAAAAAAAAAACTTTTTCACTTTATTTAAAAATCAGTATTTAACTTCTAATCCAACTTGAAGGGGTATCCAAATTTGAAAAATAGGTTACGACATTTTTTTTAGTTCATTTTTACTTTTTATGTTTTATTTAAGTAAATTCATTTATTAATATTATTTTAAATATTTTTTGTAAAGAGTACATCAAACACAACTCCAACCTCATACAAACACAACTCCAACCTCATATATATATGTGTGTGTGAAATCTATGTAAAATACCTACTAAGGAGCCATTTGGCCATGAATTATATTTACCTTATTTTGAAATATGTATTTACTTTATTCTGAAATTCTTGTTTGGCCATTAAAACACCAAACACAACTTGAAAATGTATTTGAGATTTTGGAAAACTATTTTTTTTTTTTTACTTTTAAATTTTCTTTCAAAAACTTTTAATTTTTTTGTTTTCATAAAATAACCCCATTTAAATTATATTTCAAGTTCAATTCATATTTATATTTTTTATAAAATATGTTTGAATTCTAAATTATTAGCTTCAATTATTATGGTCAAACACAACTCCAATTTTAATTCAAATAAAATAAATATGTTTTTAATTTTCATGGCCAAATGCCAACTAAATATCTACAGATTGAATTATAGAATTTTACTGCTCAATTTAGAAAAGAAATATAAAATTAAATAATTTTATACCATTGTAATTTTCTCTCTTGCTATTTTGAGTTGGGTAAAGAGAAATAACAAAAGTGAGTAAAAAGAGTGAAAGAGGGAGAAAATATAAACAAATAAAAGTACTGATAGGATCCATATTTCACTTGTCAAATAAAGGGTAGAGACTCACACAACTTTTATTGATTGAGTCTCGCCCATAATAAAATCTTCCGACTTATTGTTGTATAACTAGCCATTAGTGGATAACCTATCATTTATATCTTTGTTTGCAAAATATAAATGGGTCCTACAACCTTTTTTTTTTTTGACAAAATCATAAATAGGTAAAGTTAAGACAATATTTAGTAAGTCATGATTAAACTTTGTATATTTATAAAATATAGATATTCCTTTCCCTCCTCCCCCTCTCCCCAACCCCACTCTTACAATTTTAGGATTTGTATATTTATATATACATTCTGCAAAATGTATTAAATATACACTCTGCAAGTGTATATATGCAGATACACGTATACAATTAACAACTTATACATATATGACTTATACAATTGAGATGTACTACATGTACAATTGACTTATATAACTTATAAAATTACATTCAGATATATAATTGATATACAACTTATATATATACGAATACAATTGAAGCGTATATGAATACGGAATTGATACACATTTAATTATATGAATATCAGTTGAAACATATATAAAAATTGAATTAATATACAATGAATATACAACTA
>NW_025885358.1:5166-5523 GCF_002878395.1 Capsicum annuum
GAGAGAGAAAGAGAGATGGGGAAATATGTTTAAACTAGGCTATAAATAACTATAGATCGTAATTATTGTAAACATTAAATCATTAATCATATAGGATAATTATGGGCTCATGTTTTCTATTTTATGTAATTTTTCATTTTTTTTCAAGATTGACTCAAATATCACACAAATTGCTAAAATAAACGTACTAATACAAAACAGTACCTCAAAAGATTTACTCAAATATCAAATATCATACAATCGTCCTAAAATAGTCAAACCAACACAACAATACCCAAACTTCAAGTTGACTCAAATATCATACATTTTTAAACACACTCAAATCACATCTATCAGAATAAGCCTAATCAAAGCACA
>NW_025885359.1:0-1017 GCF_002878395.1 Capsicum annuum
ATTTCAAGCTAATGATAATCTTTAAAAAAATATTAATAATTTTAAATGCAAATCTCAAATGTTGTAATTCAAAACTTTATTACAGTATTGTTATTTATTATTTTAAAATTGTCAAGTAGCTTCTTCTAATTATTATATTATTACTGTTGTTGCTTTATTATTATTAGTAGTAGTAGTAATGTTGCTGCTACTACTATTACTGTTTATTATTATTATTGTTGTTGCTGTTGTTGTTATTATAGTTCATAATATTACTACATTTTTAAAAATTAAAAGTAGTGCTACTATATGTACTATTATTTTTTTGTGTGTGTTTAAACGTGTACTAATGTACTATTATTTTTTTTTTGTTGTTGTATTTTTATTTAATATTTAAATATATTTTAAATTATATTTGAAAGAGATAAGCTTATGTTCCTAATTTCAAGCTAATGATAATTTTTTAAAAAAATTAATATTTTTAAATATAATATCGTATATTTTAATTCATAATTTTTATTTCAATGTTTATAACCTTGTCTTAAAAACTGCCACATGGCATTCTATTGTACTACCACGTGGCATCTTGTCTTGTTTTAGTTTTGCTTTTATATATATACTAGATTAACCGCACGTGTCTCACACGTGTAACATTTGATCATTTAAAATTAAATTTTATCTATAGGAGAGATTTTTAATAAAGTGTAAAAGCTTAAATCATTTTTTAAAATTTTTTTACACTTTAATATGATACTGTAAGCATAAACATATATTTTCGTGTAAGCGCGCGCGCACACACACACACACACATATATATATAATGTATGTTTTTTTTTATATCTAAAATCTTTAGAAAATCATTGATTACATTCTTATTACGTACTTAAAACTTTTTAAAATTTGGAACTTCTTAAATTTTTCTTATTCTAACGGTTTTATATTTATTTCTAAATTTTTCAAATCTTCTTGAAATCAAATTTAGTTGATTTAGAATTCTTAAACTAATGAAAAAAGTATTAGTTATCATTAATTCTAATG
>NW_025885360.1:0-1272 GCF_002878395.1 Capsicum annuum
GAAAAAGAAAAAAAATGATGGTGAATACAAACACAATGAGCGGTTATGATGTATTCGTCATCATCCATGACTTGTACTGGACGTAGACATCTTTTTCAAAAATATGAAAAAATATGAAATGCAATAAAAAAAAGAAAAAAATGAGAAAGAAAAAAAAGAATAAAAAAGAAGGAGAAGTACAGGCCAAAGATACAAGAGGGGAACAAAAATGAAAAAAAAAAAAAAAAGAGAAGGAGAGATTATGGATTGTAATTTTGAAAGTTATGCTAGAAGCACTCCCATTTTACTGAAACATAGGTTATTTTCTCTAAGTGCCCCAAAAAAAATGTCACCAAAGTCTTTTAGTGCAATTTGTAATTAGCCCTATCTACCAAATTAATTAACTCAAAGATAGTTGCGTAGGTGAGAAAGCAGTTAACCAATAAAGAGATATTAACCTCATATATAAGATGTAATTAGCTGAATATCCCATTGAGCACTTCAATTGAGTTTTGAGAATATGCATTAGATAATTTGAAACTGAATTTTGGGCTAAAAAAATAAATAAGAGGCAGTGCAAAAAATGAGAGACAAATTATTTTTCACTTATTTTTCATTGATTCTCGATCTCTCTCTATATACACTATATATGGAGATAAATAAAACTTCTATTGGAAGCCTCTATTCCTAACACATTGTACAAATGCCAGATTTTCTATTGGCTATTCTATCACACATTAAATTCTTCACTAAAGAAATTCAATACTATGTATTTACTCTTATCAGGCGTTTTGAATTTTGGGCCTATGTTAGGTTTGTCAGTATTGAATGGAAATTGAGGTCCAAAATGTGATCCAATATAGTTGCACGTGTGATGTGCTAATCACTTCCATATTTCTTAAGGATAAAACTCTTCGTCTTCATTTCTTGCCTTAAAACACCCTAGTTTCTAGACCTTAGAAAATTTTCTGAAATTCTAATCTCTGGACCCAATATGACTTATGGGTACGAGTCGTATGATGGGGAACAGATGGTCTGGTCCGGTTGTATGCTGACCAGTGTTGGTTGGTGGGATGGATTTTAGTTACTGGAATGGATATGACTTAGGGGTACGAGTCGTATTGATGGTTACGGGTCGTTTGGTTCCTTAACTTAATCTTAGACTTGGTTACTTAGGTTGAATCTGAGTACGAGTGGCTCACCATGAGTCGTAAGTCAGGGTACGAATCGTATCAGGAATTCGTATGGTAAACAATGTTGAATTTCTCAGGTATTTTATTCTGCCAGGGATAC
>NW_025885361.1:0-1488 GCF_002878395.1 Capsicum annuum
ACAATCTTCATTGATCATTTATGATTTTGAATGATTTTTTTTATTTTTTATCGAAGATCTATTTGTTCATCAGTTAGTATGATTTTGAATTTTGGTGTTTTAGATACGGTGGAGGAAGCCAGTATGGCGGTGGCAGCGGTGGATATGATTTTCGATCGAGATTTTTTTTTTAATATTTGTTGCTGTTGCCTTCTGGTAATTGTCCGGTGACAATGGCAGAGGAAGGATATCAATGATTTATATGATGCATGAATTGTATAGAAATTGGTGAATCTATAATTTTATGGTGTATGAATTATATAAAAGTTGGATTTATGTGTATCAATAATTTTATAGTGTCTTGAAATACTTAGAAATTGATGTATGGATAATTTAATATTGTCTGTATTATATAGATATTGGTATATCAATAATTTTATGGTGTGTGAAATAGTTAGAAATTGATATATCAATAATAATAATAATTTTATGGTATCTGAAATATATTAAAATTGGTTATCAATAATAATAATTTTATAGTGTCTGAAATATATAGAAATTGGTTTATCAATAATTTTATGGTGTCTAAAATGTATAGAAATAGGTGTATTAATAATTTTATGGTATCTGAAATATGTAAAAATTGATGTAAAGATGAATAACTATATATTATCCCAGATCTTTCTTCAAAACAAATCCTAAAAATTCCATCTTTACATATGGATAACTATATATTCTTCCCATGATAATTAAGAATACATGAAGAAAATAAAAAAAATAAAAATGAGGTACATAATTAATAATAAGAAGAAAAAATAAAAATGAGAAAAACCAAAATAAATTCAATATAAAATAGAAGGGAAAGAATAGGAAGAAGAAATTGATGAATGAAAAGTAACAGTTCAAATTTCATGTTCTTTCGTATATGCTAATTTATAGTAATGATTTTGAAATTTTCCCCAAAATAATTTTGTTATGGAGGTGGGTATGGAATTGAAAAATATATTAGGAGAAATTATAGGAAAGATACTTGTAACTATTTTTTTTCTTCTTTTTATCTTATTTGATAAGTGTTAGTTTTCTAGCAGTATATTTTGAAAAAATGAAACTAGTGGTATATTTTGTAATATATACTCTTAAATTATATATTTATGTGATTTGCCCTTTTGTATACAAGAACATGGTCCTTTAGGAATTAAGGGGTCGTATGGTTTAAGGTGCAAAAATAAATAATCCTGGGATAAAATAATAATTTTGGGATAAAATAATAATTCCGAGATAAAATTTTTAATGCATGTTTGGTTGGCAATATTTGGGATAACTTATTCCGGGACTAATATATAATCCCGGGATAAGTTATCCACCCATTTGGTGGGATAACAATCCCAACATTATTTATCCTTGGGATAAAATTAGAAAAAGACACAATTGCCCTCCAAATTCTTATATATATATATATATATATATATATATATATATATATATATATATATATATATATATATATAT
>NW_025885362.1:0-1292 GCF_002878395.1 Capsicum annuum
TAATAATTCTTTAGAAATTATTCAATTGTTTAACGAGTTAGATATAAACAGATTTAAAAATCAGTTTAATTATCTCCATGTTGGACTTGTGCAGGTAGCCATTAAGCCCCTCTTTCGACAAGGATTAGACATCCCTGTCTGTGCTATCCTAAGAGATGCTCGTCTATTAAATTTCGACGACTCACTCTTAGGGGTAATTCAAAGTAATCTCGCCGACGGCCCGGTTTACTTTAACTGTTACCCAAATTTCTCGGTCGATATCAATGATCCTAACATCATGGACGTTTTAACACTAAATGTTAAAACTAAAAACATAAACAGTAAGGACAACACCCGAGAAATAGCGATCATATACCGGGTATATTATCGCCTTATGGGTACTACTCTAGCCCCAAAGGCTAGATTCACGAGCCCTAAAGGGGTTACCACCCTAATGGAAGCTAACAAAAACCGTAGCACAGTCTTTGTTCCAAAGGCTCTAGTATGGGATGATATCCTACATAGTAATGACTGGCACTTTGAGGCCATCACCCAACCTATTCGAAGTTACTCAGAAAGATCTCAGATCGAACGAGTAATTCAACACCCAGATGGATCTATAGATCTAAAATTCTTGGGAGTCGACCCGTCTCGACTTTCTTCATCTCGACGATCTGTCTCTTCAGGTGCTTCTTCCTCTAAAAAGGAACGAGAACCCGATGACCACGACGGCCCCAGTGATAAGGGAAAGATTAGAGGAGTTGACTACTCTGGTCCTATCCCTAAAGTCTATTACCAAACTACTAAGGTCAAAGAACCTGAAAATCTTTATGAACCGGGAAGCCCTTCGGCCTCCGAAATGGCTCCTCCTCAACAAACCCGGCGAGACCCTAGCCTTTTCGTCATCCGATCAGATGATGACGAATATGTCCCGAATCTTCAGGCCTTAAAGGTCCGATGGAACGATCCGAAAGACACCCTCAAAAGGAGATGGTACGGAAGTACTTATTCTCCAGAAGAACAAAAGGAGTTTGGTCGACTATGGATAGCCGACATGAAAAGACTCCGATGCAATTTGGAATTCTTCTTCTGGTTTGAGAAAACTGGAAGAATAGAAAACCAAACTGAATCTCTCAACGTTATCGTTACCAAATGGTATACTCAGCGAAATACTGTGGTAGAATCCACCACTCCTCCTCTAGAAGGACTCAACATTCCTTACTCTAACGAAGTCATTAAGGCTTCCCCTTTCAAAACCAAATCTGAACGAGGTACCATGACACCTCAATGTAAAGATCTTGATAGAATAATTG
>NW_025885363.1:0-1128 GCF_002878395.1 Capsicum annuum
TAGAATGTGTATTTTTCGATGACTTTGAAGACTTGAAGCAGTCTGCACAATTTTTCTGTAATAGTACTTAACCATGCATTGCATGTTTTTTTCTCCACATAATATAATAGTTATGTAGTACCATCTTAAACAACACTTATGACCAGCTTGCTTATCCTTCTCCATTTGTTACAATTTGTCCAGGTTCTCAAGCTTGTTTGTGAAATTCCCCAAGTTGCAAAAGTAGAGTTCAAACTTGAAATAATTATTTGTGTTATAGTGATAAGCCAGTAGTAGTTATTACACCTCTTAACTTCTTTGTACTGCCGTTGAAAACTTGTAAGATAGGTATGTTTTTTGGGGGGTAAAGAATGTGTGTTATTCAATGACTTTGAAGGCGTGAAGGAATCTGCACAATTTTTCTGTAATAGTTAACCATGCAATGCATATTTTTTTCTCCATACAATATAATCGTCATGTAGTACCATATTAAACAACACTTATGACCAGCTTGCTTGTCCTATTTCATTTGTTACAATTTGTCTAGGTTCTCAAGCTTGTCTGTGAAATTCCCCAAGTTGTAAAAGTAGAGTTCAGACTTGTAAATCATGTTGTTTTGCTGCCCTCTCTGATTAATTTATCTTAATTTATCTTGTAATTACAGAGAAAGTATTTTTGACGTCCAGAACATGAAGCTCAAATTACTACAAAGTTTAAGTTAAAAGCTGCGCGCATACTTGTTGGCATGCTATCAAAAACTCGTGAAAATAACAAGAGGCTTAGGTGGATTCTTTTTGAAAATTGAAAAAAGTTAACTGACCATTGGGCAATCGATTTGAGGTTCAACCAGATAAGAGAAATTGACAAGAAAGCTAGAGAATCTATTAAGGGTGGATCTTTACATACGAGTGGAGCTCAGAGTCAATGGTAGGTTCATGGAAGGACTGGAATATCACCTATATTATGCAATAGATACCCAAAAAGTAATTAATATACTTGCTTCCCGAGGGATTCCTCCTCGTCCTGGTGATGCAGTTCGCACTCCTCGACCGCCCAAGTCTCTACCTATTTTACATGGAGTATATGGTCAATACAGAGATGTGCCCGAGGATCCCAATAGTGATGAAGATGATGAGGATTATTATGTGG
>NW_025885364.1:0-1243 GCF_002878395.1 Capsicum annuum
GTTTTTAATCATAAACTAACACCAACAACTATGAAAGAAAAAATCTTTTTGATATTTTCGTTATATAAAAATGTACAAAGCTCCTATTTAAAGGAAAAAATATTTTTGGAGTTTTTGAATTGTAAGTACTTACTAAAGAAATAAAAGGAAAATTTTTTTAACGTTTTTGACTTTTGGGGAAATGAGTGCAAAAAGTAAAAAAATAATTTTTTTTTTGACTTGTGAAAAACAAAAGCTATAAAGAACCCTAAAAACTACAAAATCTCTTTTTTTTTCAGTCTTTTTTTCTTCCTTTTTTTTAACAATTTCTTGTCTACACAGTTTGCTTCTAACTCATGTTTTTGCCCAAATCAGTCTGTCAAATGACCTCGTTACTCTCAGAGATGCAACATTTAGCACGTAGGGATGCTTTAGAGGCGAGTCTCCTACAAAAGGGCCATGTGGGTCTCACTAGATCTCAATATGATACAAATAAGCATGACCTAAAAGCTGACCTACGCTGGAGTTCACTAACAAGGCTGTTCGGGAAAGCGTATGGTTGATAGTGGCTGCGCTAGCTTTCCACCCACTCCATACCAGCCGATGGCTTCCCCTCCTAAAAGTAAGGGTGACTCAACTATAGGTTGTGTACACAACATGTACTATAGACTTGTTGCAGAAATAATGACTTGGGTTATACACATGATGCCAGATATAAAGCGGTAACACATAAGATAAAAACTGTAAACAAAGAGCACGTAGGCACTCAACAATGAACAAACAATAACACAAAACAACATAAATGTATATACACCCATAATGCCAAACTAAGCCGATACAACTCCAAAAATAAGCTTAAATTCTGAAATGATCCCCAGTAAAATCGCCAGAGCTGTCACACCTCTTTTTCAACCAAAAAAAGATTCGATTTTAAGTTTAAAAGGATTTTTATTATTAGGTGACAAAAATGAAGGTTTGTGTCGAAAAAGAATTATTTTATTTTTTTTACATCCAAACTCAGAGTCGCCACTTGGCATAATCCGATGTGCCAAGTCACCTTTGAAAAATCTTTTTTAAAATAATTTTAACTCTTTTAAACTGATCTGCGAATAGAAATTCCGACTAAGTAATTCTGTTGACCGAGGGAAAGGTGTGAGGCACCCCTCGATCCCGTGGTTCGACCACAGTCGCTTAGCGGAGCATATCGACTAATTTGACACTACGAATGTATAAACCACACAAAACACATAAAACAATCAATCAA
>NW_025885365.1:0-1359 GCF_002878395.1 Capsicum annuum
CATTGATACTTGGGGCCCTTATCATTCCCCCACCTATGATGGTTTTAGGTATTTTCTTACCATTGTTGATGATTACTCTAGAGTCACCTGGACACATCTTATGGGTGCTAAAAGCAATGCTTTTGATCTCCTCAAAGCTTTTATTACCTTCGTAGAAACTCAGTTTCATTCTCAAGTTAAAACTGTTCGAAGTGATAATACTTTGGAGCTTGGTTCTTCTTTATCTGGGTCTCAGTTCTTTGTTTCCAAAGGCATTATTCGCCAAACTTCCTGTCCACATACTCCTCAACAAAATGAGGTTGTTGAAAGGAAGCATAAGTTTCTTTTAGGAACTGCTAGAGCTCTTCTTTTCCAATCTCACCTTCCCACTAGATTCTGGGGGGATTGCCTATTGACATCAACCTATCTTGTTAATAGGTTCCCTCTCCTAGATTGCACCACAAGAGCCCTTTCGAGATTCTTCACAAGAAAGTTCCTTCCTATTCTCATCTTAAAGCCTTTAGCTACCTATGTTACTCCACAGTTCCCATCCCTTATAAGGATAAACTTTCTCCGCGTGCCATTCCTTGTGTATTTGTAGGGTATCCATTTGCTAAAAAAGGTTACAAACTTTATAACCTCCTTTCTAAGTCTTGTTTTGTCTCTAGGGATGTAGTTTTTCACGAGTCTATTTTTCCTTTTCTCTCCACCTCCTCATCATCCCCTCCTATGTGTCCTTTTCCTTTTTCTTACTTTGAAGATCCTGTTTTGCCTAATTCTTCCCCGGCTGCACCATCCCCGATTGCTTCTACTTTTCCTCCTACTGCTGCACATGTACCTCCTCCCAGGAAATCTTCTAGGATTTCACACCCTCCTGGTTACCTTCAAGACTATGTCTGTCATACTTTCTTTATTCCATGCTCCTCTTCTTGTGCTTCTATTCTTGGTCAGGATCCTGTCTTTGAGCCTCGTAGTTATTCTCAAGCTGCTCTATTTCCTCAATGGCAATCTGCCATGAGACAGGAATTTGACACTTTGGAGGCTAATAATACATGGTCCATTGTTCCTCTCCCTTCTGGTAAAAATCCCATTAGGTGCAAGTGGGTCTACAAAATCAAATATAGGACTGATGGCTCTTTGGAAAGATATAAGGCTCGCTTGGTGGTCCGGGGTGACACTCAAGTTGAAGGTATTGATTTTCATGAAACATTTTCCCCTGTGGTCAAAATGAGCACCATTAAGACTGTTGTGGCTGTTGCTGTTAAACGTCGTTGGTCTCTTTTCCAACTTGATGTTAACAATGCTTTTCTACATGGGGATTTGGATGAAGAGGTCTATATGAAGTTGCCCCCTGGTCTTACTATTTCAGCTTCTTCTTCT
>NW_025885366.1:0-11576 GCF_002878395.1 Capsicum annuum
AATGGAGAGGGGGTAGGGAGAGAGAGAGAGAGGGAGAGCCGGCGACCGGAGGTCGTCGCCGGCGGTCTGGTCAGCGCCGGCGACCGTTGGTCGGAGCCGGCGGCCGGATCGGGTCGGCGCCGAAGGTCAACGACGGCGCCGGGGACCGGGGCCGGCAAGCTGGGGGTGGAGAGAGGGTAGGGAGAGAGAGAGGGGAGAGAGCCGTTGGGGGAGAGAGAGTGTAGGGAGAGAGAGTCTGTATAAATGACTTATATATTTATTAAAATATTAATAAATATACAACTTAGTATTAATATAAAAATAAATATTTAGACATTGAAACTGTTTTGAATCGGACAATATCAAGAAAACAACAAGCAAAAGGAAAAATAAGAACACACAAATTTACGTAAAAATTCTTGCAGAAAAAACCACGGACAGAGGCAGAGGAATTCACTACAATGGAGAGGAGTACAATTGTGGAGACGATAGTCTCAATGATGTGTATTTTTGAAACACCCAAAATAACCGACTAAATGTACTTATATAATACGTGCATACAAATAAGTCCTGTCGGCCCGATCCTTATGCTACCACCATAGACCCCATGAAAAATCACAAACATGGGCCGCACCATGAAACTTTCAGGACCGGATCAACAAAATTTGGGTCACAACTCTAGCAAAAACTTTTGCTACTCTATCTTTGATTGAAATGTCTTTTTATGTAATTGATTAACAAAAGAAGTTGTTTGTACTTTCTTTTGAATATATATTTCTACATGTGTAATGTGTTAGTATGATGCATATTTTTGGAAACTTCTAGTCATAATTCTCCAAAATAAGAGTATTTATTGTTGAAATTGAACAAACTATGATTACCGAATTCCATACTGTAAAATATCAAAATTGAACTCCAAATTATCGAATGACACCAAATTAATATGGTATGATAATAGTATAATATTTATAGAAATCGAATACTACAATTACCATACCGAAGTCTTAAATACCATATCATATCGTACCATACCCACCTCTATTTGAAACACGTGGCACTCTTGAAATGGTTGGAACAGTTGGAACACTGACCCATCCTCTACCTCTTCCTCAACCACTTTCAATATTTATGTTGGCTTGATTACTGACATATTAGTGTATATACTTAAAGTATTTTAACAATTTCAAAAAAATAAATATATCTGTGTTTGAAAATAAGTTGCAGCTAACTGACTTAAAACACTGCCTCTTGTTCTGCCTTTTTTCTACTAGTAGAAGCTTCAACTCATTTATTGAAATATTAGTCATTGTCCTTGAATTTGTACATTAGATAATGAAAAAAAAAATTTGTGCCTGAGAAGATGTTTCAGTGATTGACTTGGACCAGATTGATCTCTCATAGGACATCCTCTTTTACTGTGTCCTTGTGTACCACATTTTCTATAAGTCATAACAACACAACATTTGCTAAGCTTTTGTACCAATCCTTTTCGTCGTTATATATGAGTCCCATATTTAAATTTGTTTTGATTTAGAAGTTACAAATTTCATGTTAGGTTAGTTTGGATCAATTTTGGAGCTAGGTGCGGCCTAAAAATTTTTGAAAATTATTTAGATCTAGGATAGTTGTATTTGTCTTGATTTTTATTTATCTCAGATGATAAGAAACTCGTAGAAATTTACAAAATTAAATTTGAGTAAGTAGAACTCCCAGAATTGATCTTAGCATAAAAAACACTATCTGAAATGTTTCAGGTGTAAGGTATGTTGCAAAAAGTGAATTTTTTAGGCGAAGACAGATATTCTGTCCCATCAATATCGCTATAGCAGTCGACACACCGCTATAGCGACAATTTTTGAAGCGAAAGAATTTCCGCTATAGCGGCGATCAAAGGTTGTCAATGACCGCTATAGCGGTGAAAATCATAAATTTATTAAAATATTTCTCCAACGATCCTATAGTAGTGAAAATCGCAGATTTATTAAGATATTTCTCCTAAAATTCATTTTTGGGGCAAAGAAAGGGTAGTTTAGGGAGAAATACTCAAGAATTTTTTCATTGGGCTTTGTTAAAGTAAGAAATTCATCTCCATTAATTTGTATTTAATTATTAAACCATAGAATTATCAATTTATGAAGTTCAGAGAGAGTTTTGGGGTGAATTTTATTTCATTGTATGTGCAAGGAGAAAAATTAAGGAATAATTTAATGGATTTTGATTATTAACATTTTATTTATCCTTGCATACCGTTAATTCACTAATTTATCCAAAAAATTAGTAGTTTTAGGTGAATTATAGTGGGAAAGAGAACGGGAAGAAAATGATAATGAATTTGACCTTAGGAGTTAGGTGTGAGTTATAAATCCCAATGTGTTAGGTTATTTATTTAATTATATATTTATATGCATATTCTAAATCACGAGTAAACAAAAATTATACGAAAGAACAAAGCTTTGACATAGAGGAATTGTGCAAGCTTGATTTGAGGTAGGTGATGGTATTGTAGTTTAATTCAATTTTGCGCTATATGTGCATGTTAACTACTTTGTATTATGACTTGTTAGTACATGTTGTTTGGTGTGGTCTTTGCAAATGATTTGCAGTTGTTATGATTTTGACCTATCTTGCTAAATGTGGAATGTTCGGTAGTTAGAACATTCTCACAAACTTTTGATAGAACAAAGTTGGCAGACACTTGTGTTTGTGATTTTTGTACATAAACAGTAATTATTTCATACAGGTCATTGCTAGCGGGTGATTTTATATTCTTTAGCGTGTATGTACGAGGATCGGGTGAGTTTGACGGTTCCATGAGTGAATAAAAAAATATATTTTTATACTTAATGAATTATCTTGACTTGTTTTGATTTGGCTTGACTAAACTTGACTTGACGATGATATGTTGACTTGTTGGTTTGATTCCTAATTGTTCATTGTTGCTTATTATGCTACGTGTATGCTTGTTAAGCATGAATTAACTTGTTGTAGTATAACTTAATTATATGTTCATATTCTCATCTTGAATTGGCAAAATGACCCTATCAGTACACTGGTGTTCTTATGAGCTGATACTACACCTGCGTGTACTTTTGTGAGTGCAACACATATTTTAGTGGCTCCTATGAGACCACACTTGTGATTCTAGCAGTTGAATCAGATTTCAGGGTGAGTAGCATATTCGAAATATCGTGAAATCTTTCCTCATTGGCATAGTTCTCTAGTTCTGAGCTTATGTTTATTTTAATTTTGGAGTGCATCCCCTTATTTACATTCTTAGATGTTTCAGTAAAGATAACTTTTGAATTCTAGGGATGATTTTTGCGTAAGTACTTTTCTGCCTTTAGTTGTACTTATGATTTAGTTTTAGATTGGATGATATATTAATGGATTAGTTTTGCTTATTTCTTCTAAGTATGAATTATGGGATTGTTGTTTGGGAAAGCTGGTTCTCCCATTGAATGAGTAGCGTGGGTGTTACTCACAAAGAATTTGAATCGTGATAGCTTTTTAATTTTCATGTTTTTATCAGCCTCCTTCCTTCTAACTTTACTTAGTCTTTTAGGCAGTTTCTTGGCCTTTTATGGCTTCACAGTTTGATTATTTAATGTTGGCCACATTTTCATGTTATTCATTAGCTGAATAAAATGGACAATGTGCTGAGGTAGGTATCCTTGTGATAGCATCCAATAACACAATTAATGGCTCATATTCTTTGTAATGAAGGACAACAACACCATAAGGACAAGGAATGCCAATAAATTTCCAAGCTCTACAACTACAACCACAATATGTGTGAAACCCCTGTGTTCAATCTCAAAATTCCTTTTTTCATTTCAAGACAAGTTGCACTGAGTTGATTTGTCAATATTTTCTTGAAAAATCTTTAGATCCATGAGAGAAATATTAGTGATCCAAGTATTTGAAAACTACCTCAACTCACCAATTCTTTTCTCTTCTCTTCACCTTAATCTCCCCAAGCATTATAATGATTGTTTTAAACCTTGCAGACAGTATTCATGTATTAAAACTCGTTGTCATATTATTGTCCACAACATTATATTTACCATGCTCTTCAAAATTTCTTTTGCATCATGTCTCCAAGTTGTACCATAGAAGATCATTCAAACAATCCTTTACCAACAACTTTATTTTTTCTATATGTTCCTTCAATTCTACTTCAAATGCGTAACTTCTTCTTTCTATCCCTTTTCAGGTTTGCACTAATTGGCAAGAACATGTTTAATACATTTTTGGTGTTCAAATAGTGACAATAGCTCTTTAACAATAATTTTTAGTCTCAAAAAAGTAAGATAACTCATTAAATTATAGATATAAAAAGAAAAATAGCACACACTTATAAAGAATAGAGTCATACTTTTTTCATATTAATAATGATGCTTAGTTAATGCCCTTCTCCAAGCTCAAGGTCATTCATCAATAGTTCAAGGAACTATCCCCAAGTAAACTGATTCTCAACCTCAACAACTGCCCAAACAATAGGTAGTATTTGATTGTTACCATCTATGCAAACAACCACCAACAACTGACCTTTGCACATATCTATAAGGAAATACTCATCCAAATTAATCAACCTCATAGCATCTCTGAAGAATGCTTTCATTAAAGCATGAAAGCACATATAAGAACCTTCAAATACTAACTATTTTATTTCATCAACTTCTCCAACCTTATCAACAACAATGTTACTTGGATTACTCTTCAAAATCTTATACATATTATTAAAAATCCTACTATACTCCACAATGTAATTACTCATAATCTCTTTTAGTGCTCTAGTCCTAACTCTTCTCGTTGTTGCCAATCAACAAAAATATTCAACTCCTTTTTATTAATCTTTTATAACTGGACAATTTTGATGCTTAACTGTTGAGTTATTTTGTCTTAGTACTTACTGGTTAAAAATTTTGAGTTGCAAAGATAGTTAAAAATTGATGTCAAATAAATATGAATGGGATTCTATATTTTAACAATAAGTCCACCACTATTTTTTTTATTTCTTGTACACAATAATCAAGGATAAGTCTCTTTGCAGCATCTCACTATAACTCTGTCAGGTTTATTCATATACTTTACAATTTGAATATTTCTGGTCATTGCAAGCCTAAATTCTTTTACAGTTCAAAAAAATCAATCCTAATTTTGAGATAATTATTTCACAAGTTTCATTAAAAAAAATTTATTTTATTTTTCTACCTTCTCACAAGTTTATGCACTACTTGATCAACCTCTTCACTGTCTCTCCACTAGCTTCATCATCTATTTCAAAGTTATGAACTTCATCACTCAGATAGTAAGGTTCATCACCTCCTAGCTTACCAACTAAGCTATCCTTAATATACATATTTGTCTCATCACACTCTATCTCTAGACACTTTCCATCAACATAAATTTATTCAAAATTTGTACCCCTACTTCCCCTTTATGATGTATTGAAATGCCTCTTGTTTACCCTTAATAAGGTGGCAGGTTGTCCAGGTCCGATCGTTTCAATTTGATTAGACCTACCCAAATAGCAACCCAGATTGATCTGACCCAACATTGGTTGGGCCCAATGATTCCTGGGTTACGATTTTAGTCTAGGCCATTTGGCATGGTTAGCTCGGTGGATCAATTCAGTTGAGAAATCGGACCAGGCCCACCTGTCAGTCGGAATGGTAACTTAAATTTTATTTTTTAATATATAATTAATCCAATGGCCCACCAGTTAAAAAGATGATTTTTGACCATTGGGGCCTAACGGCTATACAATCGTTGGCCCAACGACAAAAATCAGTTTTTTGCTTATTATTTTTGAAAAATATATTTCAAATTTTTCCCTCTAAATACTAGTCATTTTGAGTCATTTTTTTACACAACTCGCAATCTCATTCTCTCAATCTCTCTCAATTATTCAAATTATCTCCTAAAGTGCTTAATTTTATTTTATTATTTTGCAATTACAAATATCAAGTAAAAGTTATCTAAAGTCTCAACTTTCAGATACTTCAAAAATTTGATATTGTCATTTTATTTCTTACTTTTAATTTTTAATTAGTGTATTATTTGTTGAATATTTATTTTATATATATTATTTTTGTATTTTTTTTGAATATTTGTTAGCTTAATTTATAATATGGATAAATTAAGAAAAGTTGGTAAAAGTGTTAGAAATTTGTGCCTTAAAAGTGGTAGTGGTAGTAAAAAAATAAATTGGTGTTGGCTTCAATAAAGGTAGTTCAAGTACTAGATATACAGGTGTGCCTCCTGTATCAATTAACGAATCCTTTGTGAAAGAAATAGGTGTAGGTGTTCATGATATGAATTTTTTAGAAGCTCAAAAAAATTATGGTATAAAGAAGAGAATGAAGTAGATATAGTTGATTTAAATATAGATGATAATGCTATTGGTGATACACCCGAAGTTGGTAATGCTAATGTTAGATTTGAATCGATTAATCTTCCTCCCCCCATAAGATCTCGTAGAAAAACTAATATTATGTGAAATATTTTTTAAAGTTAGACGAAACTACTAAGGTCCAATAAAATCTTTGTCAAATGGTATATGAGCATAAAATTGGGGTAATAAAGGGGGTAAGGATGCATTGTCAAGGAATTTGGAAAATGAACACCCAATAAAGCTAGTTGCGGCAAAAGACTGTAGGACTATTAGGCGGTCAACTCAAACTAGATTGAACCCAAGAGCTGATCTATTAGTTCAGAATTATAATAAAATGAAGGATCAGGAAGAATTAACCAAAATGATAGTTATGGATTATTTGCATTTCTCTTTTGCTTTTTCTGATGTTTTTATTCATTATATTCAAACAATTTATAATCCTTTGTTTACAGATATTCCTAGAAGTACTTATCGGTTAGATATATCTATACTCCATGCACAATATGTTTATTATTTATCTACATTATTAAAAAGTATTCCATGTAGAGTTGTTCTAACTTCTGATCTTGGTCGTGCTATTAATAAAAATAATTATTTAACAATTACTTGTCATTGGATAGATAGTAATTTTGTTATGCAAAAACGTATTTTAACATTTTTGTACGATGAAGATTGTAGACACACTGAAAAGTTATTTCTGAATCTATTTCTAAAGTTACAAAATATTATGGTATTGAGAGAAAAGTATTATGTATATCTTTTGATAATACATCTAAAAACAAGACTGTTGTTGACTTGTTAAAAGTTGACCTTTCTCCACCGTTAATCAAGATATTTCATGTTAAGCGTGCTTGCTATATATATAATTTAATCATAAGAGATGGTTTTAAATTTTTTAAGTTTTATATTGAAAAGATTAGGCTTGCGGTTGACTTTATTCAGAGAAATCATAGAAAAAATAGTATTCTAGAATTTAAAAGAAAATGTGAACAAAGTAGACTTAGGCCGATATTAATGCTTGAAGAAATGGATACTAGATGGAATTCTACTTATAATTTTTTAAGAACTTGTCTTATTTATAAAGTTTCTATTACAATGATTTTTAATCAACTTGTTGGTTCTTTCTCTGAGTGTATGTTACATGATTCTAATTGGGCTATGATTTCCGATTTTGTTAAATTTTTAAATTTTTTTAATATAGTTATGTTGAATTTTCTGATGCTTACTATCCTATCGTTTGTAATATTTCAGCTTATTTAGTCGACATTTCTTATTTGCTTAACGAAT
This sequence comes from Capsicum annuum, assembly GCF_002878395.1. Lineage (NCBI taxonomy): Eukaryota > Viridiplantae > Streptophyta > Magnoliopsida > Solanales > Solanaceae > Capsicum > Capsicum annuum. The sequence continues at coordinate 7,664 of NW_025885366.1, forward strand.
ATAAGGATAAAAAAAGGTTACAATGAAGTTTTTGCTGCAATGATTGATAAATTTTAAAAATATTTTTATCATCTTCCCTGATTTACTTGATTGGTGCTATAATAAATGTATGTATGAAATATAATACTATGTCTGAATTTACTTTAACTATTTATAATGTTTTAGATATACAACTTAAAGAAGAACCTTCTTTGTTTACGGCTATGGGTGATGCGAATAATTACATGAATGCATTATTCAACCATTATGTTGATTTACTTAATGATATTGTATTGACACATACCACTCCAAATTCCGTTCCCCAAGCTCCCAAGTATTCATCATCTTCTAAAAGACAGACACATAGTGGTTATCCTGATAACTTTTTTTTATGTAAATGTTTGGGATAGGGTGTCGCCTTCAGCACATAGAATCGTTAATCGAAAAGAGCTTAAGTATTATCTTAGACAGCCGTTAGAGGATCGTAGAGCAAGGATCAACACGCTGTATTGGTGGAAGAATAATGAAAGACAATATCCTGTACTTTCAAAATTAACTAGAAATATATTGAATGTTTCAATGTCAACCGTTGCATAAGAGCTTTTAGCAGGGATGGAAGTAGCTTGGAGACAACATACACTCATTGGGAGGCAATATTGTGAATGTTTTATTTTGCCTTAGAGATTGGATTAGAGCGAAATGAAGAAATCAAAAAATCGAGGTGAAGCCGACAGACGAACAAAATCTTGAAGAAATTATGACTATGAGTGAGAACTCAGCACAATCAAGTCTAATGCATGACTTTGGCCCCTTTGATTTTGACAGTCCTTAGACAATTTTCGTTAATGTTAACATGAATGAGTTGAAAAAAATGATGTAAAATTTGTAGAATTGTCAATCTTGCAACTTATAAGTTTTGAATCATTTTACAATCAATCAAATATAAGATTCATTCACTCCTTCGATATTTTTTCATTTAAATTGAATATCTAATTTGAATTAAATATTTTTAACGTATTACTATCAAACTTTACATAAATATAAAAAACATATATACATACAATGAAAATTAAAAAATAATGTTAGCAGATATTACTTAGACTACTAGCATTGGCTTATAAAAAATCTATATATGTTTATCTTTTAAGTAGTGTATATAAATATTTAAATATATATTCAAATATTATTATATCAAGTAGTATATATTATATGTATATATGTGTGTATATTTTCTTAAGTACTATAGTATGTAATGTATATATATGTTGTGTGTACATTTTTTAAAGTAGTATAATATGTAATGTATATATATTTTATGTGTATTGTTTAAAGTAGTATTTTATTTTTAAGTAGTATATATTGTGTATATATGTATGTATATTTTTTAAAGTAGTATATATTGAACGCATATATGTGTACATATTTTCTAAAGTAGCATAGTATGTAATCTATATATGTTATATGTATATTGTTTGAAGTAGTATTTACTGTACGTCTATATATTGTATATATATTATTTCAAGTAGTATTTTAAGTAGTACATATTGAATGCATATATGTGTATATGTTTTATAAAATAGTATAATATGTAATGTATATATATTTTATGTATATTGTTTGAAGTAGTATTTATTGTACGTATATATGTTGTATGTATATTATTTCAACTAGTATATAACTATATATTGTATGTATATTTGTGTGTATATTTTCTAAAGTAGTATAATATGTAATGTATATATGTTGTATGTATATTGTTTAAAGTAGTATTTTAATTTTTAAGTAGTATATATTGTATATATATGCATGTATATATTTTGTAAAGGCTAAAGAAGTATATTTAATGTATGTATGCGTATATTTTTTCAAAAGTAGTATAATATGTAATGTATATATGTTGTATGTATATTCTTTGAATTAACATTTTAAGTAATAAATATCGTATGTATATATTTGTTGTATGTACATTATTTGAATCAGTATATATTGAATGTATATTATTTAAACTAGCATTTGAAGTAGTATATAACTATATATTGTATGTATATTTGTGTGGATATTTTCTAGAGTCGTATAATAAGTAATGTATATATGTTGTATGTATATTATTTCAAATAGCATTTTAAGTAATATTTATTGAATGAATATTGTTTCAAGTAGCATTTCAACTATTATATATTATATGTATATTTGTGTGTATATTTTTTTAATATAGTATAATATATATATAATGTAAATATGTTTTTGAGTGTTAGTATAAATTGAACGTATACTGTTTCTAGTAGTATTTCAAGTTATTATATGTATTTTTGTATGTATTTTTCTAACGTACTATAATATAAATGTCTATAAGTTGTATGTATATTATTTTAAGTCGTATATGTTGAATGTACATATATGTTTATATTTTTTAAAGTAGAATATATATATATATATATATATATATATATATGTATGTATATATGTATGTATGTATGTTTACTGAAGTCTAAAATAATATAATATGTAATGTCTATTGTTTAAAGTATTTAGTAATATATATGTGTGTATATATAGTATATATTGAAAAAAACATGAAAATTTGAATTTAGCTTTCTTTTTTTTATGTGAAGGACCGGTAATCAATCCATAATTGAATTGATCCGGGTTGAACCAATCCAAGACTGATTAAACCAATCCAAGACTAGTTAAATCAATTAATTTCATAAATGGGCCAGTGATGGATTGTTTGAAATTTCTTTTAATGTTGGGCCTGATACGAACCAGCCCATTAAGCAGGGCGATCGGATCGGACCGGACCTGACCGGACCTGAGCCCAATAAAAAATCTAGGCCTATGTCAGGTTGAGTCTATCCGATTGACTGTTTTAGTCCTTATATTTATATACTCTTAATGGTCATCACTGTATACTCTTAATGGTCATCACTGTCAATCTTACTTTCTTCACTGGTGTGCCCATCAAATTCTTAATCTTCTTTTAAATCATCATTACTTAGATCTTTATCTATTGTAGGATCAAGAGAGTTGAAAGATATAGTAGAAGAAGAAGGTTGGTCAGCAGGGTTGGAAGTTTCTGCAGAATGGTTGAAAATTTCAATACAAGGATTGAAAGAAAAAGTACAAGAATGAGGTTGAATATTAGATTAGAAACATTAGCCTCATTAATTGAGTCCAAAGATTCCTCACCTACTTCACTATCCCTCTCATTAGGGACAAACTCCAATTTAAGTGAGGCTCGACAAGGTTTATTGATCCTATGAGAAACATATATGTCAAGTTCATCCTTATTTTTTTTAACTGACTAACAATATCACAAATAACCTTATCACATTTAATTTCTACTAAAAACCTATCTCACTTAACAAAAATGTGACAAACTGTTGTATATCCTAGATACTTTATGTAATCTCTCAACTTAAAGTAGGACATCATATCAACATCTTTATCTAGAAACTCAGTCACACTCCCATCAATATAGTCAGGTGGGGGGCTAAATACAATTTGGTCCCATGATACCATCTTAACGTTATCAAAACAAATATATAAAAAAGATTTCTAAAAAAAATATGTAGCAAACACATTTCAACTACAAAAAACCATTAAACAAAATCCTAATCTAAATAGTCCAAATATATAGGAACAAAAGTCTAACGGTCCTATATAATCATATAAAAAGGACACAAAAGTCAATAAACACACATTTTAATATTCACAAAATTAGTAAACAAAATTCTAAATGTCAACAGTCCTAACATAACACGAACTAAACCGTAACAGTCAAATATAATCACATATATTCTACAAACATTCCCAAAAATGAGTTTTCTATAATACCCTAGTTGTAACAAGTATAAATACACACATGTAGATAGCATAACGTGACACTACAAAACCCTATCAGTAGCAAGTACCAAATAGATAACACAACTTAATA
>NW_025885367.1:0-1238 GCF_002878395.1 Capsicum annuum
CTAGAACTTTCCATATAATGTGAGGTTCAGCTTGCGCTTTGATCTTCCTCAGGCTTTTCCAAGTGTGTCAGTTAGCTCACGTAGGAACTTTGCTCACTGGATGTGATCTCTTGCAATATTTCTTCATTAAAAAATCAGCCCAAAGAAATGGTTGGGTCCTGAACTTCCACCATCTTTTAAGTATCAATGAATTGGAGATATCATGCATGCTTCTTATTCCAACGCCCCCTTTATCTTTCGGGAAACATAGATTTTCCCACTTACTCCAATGATACTTATTTTTACCATCACTAGTTACCCAAAGAAAGCTAGCAAAATGCATCTCAATAAGGCAGATGGTACCCTTAGGCAGGTTGAGGACAGAGAGAGTATAAATAGGTATGGATTGCAGGACATGCTTAATAAGTGTAATTTTTCCAACATCAGAAAGCATGCTACCTTGCCATCCATTAAGTCTCTTAACAATTTTTGCAAGCATACTATCAAAATAGCTGAGATTTTTCTTTCCACTATATATTGGACAACCCAAATAATTGAAAGGAAATTTTTTATCCATATAATCAGTCATTCTTCTCATTCTGTTAATCCTATGAGGAAAAGTATTTGGAGCAGTTATGAAAAAGCTCTTGTCATTATTCATTTTTTGACCAGAGGCTTTTTCGTACCTCCTGATTTAATGCTTAATGAGTATGATTGTCTTGTTGTTACCACCTCTATAAATCACTATATCATCAGCGCAAGCTAGATGATTAATGATACGACCATTGTGATTCATGCTGAAAGGAGTAAAATTCTCATCGGAGTTGAGATTGTTCAACATTGTAGATAAAAGCTCAGAGCCAATAATGAAGAGAGAAGGAGAGAGGGGATCACCTTGTTTAAGGCCATGGGAGGAGCTAAAAAACCCCACCCTAGTTCCATTAATGAGAATGGAATACCTGCATTGGCAATAATCTTCCAAATCATATCTAGCCAAATACTAGAAAAACCAAACCTCTTCATAACACTCATTAAAAAATTCCATGACATTTTATCATATGCCTTGGCCAAATCAAGTTTCATTATTAGATTGCCGCCTTTATTGTATTGCTTAATACTCTGAGCAATCTCTTGAGTAAGTAAAATATTACCGGTAATTAATCTACCTTTAACAAAACCACTTTGATTATCAGAGATTATCCTACCCAACAGGGGATTAAGCCTATTAGCAAGAATTTTGGAAATAATTTTACAAGTGA
>NW_025885368.1:0-3811 GCF_002878395.1 Capsicum annuum
TCAAACAATTTGAAGTTTAGAGAAGTTCTCATAATTTTTTGGCTCTATTCACCTAAGTGGGATCACCTACGCCCCGTAGGAGGTCACAGACGTTGATCTTTTTTTTTTTTAAGGATTGGATTCCTAGGGTTTTCTTGTACTCTATAAATACCCTTTTGACGTTTTTAGTTAGTTTATGCACTCTTACTACTTACAAACATATATTTTATTCCAAGATTCGACTTTGATCTTGCGATTACTTTGTTCTTGATTTAGGTTGATTATTAAATTTCAGAATTTGGGCTTTATTCATTGATTATTGCAATATAGATTTAATGTTTTCAAATATGAATTCCATTGATTGTTTCACAAAAATGAGCAACTATTTCCCTTAGCTAGAGTTGTGAGACCCCTGGAAGATTAATGAAGTAGGGGAAGTGTTCAATCCTTCTAGATTATTGTTGTTTTATATATTGTAGTTTACTTTACACTTATTGAGTTATAATGGTTGAAAATATTAGGATCCCACTTGTATTCACTGTGAATTTGATAAGGGGGTAGAGATTGGGAAAAGGAGATCATAATCGTGATTTTAAGTTAATTGTCGAAATAAGCTAAACATCATAATCTACTTAAGATGGTTATTTTCATCTAATCAACTTGAGACCAAGAGGATATAGTTGTAACTAGATCCAAGGCAATGGTTAGTAAGGCGACACTTTGAGACCTAGAAGAGATGTGTGAGATTTACTAAAGTATGTCTAGAGGCAATGGTGATACATAACTTGTCAGATTCTACATGCACTACAGTTTTATTGTTGGGTTGAGCCCGATAATCCTACAGAGTTAAAAGATAGGGGAACAAAAGCGTAGTGTTCATTTCTGATTGATTACAACCAAAGCATTCCACATCTTGTTACTTTTCACAAATTATAACTACAATCCCCCCATTTAATTTACTGTACTGCTCGTTGATTTAGTAAGCTAGAGAGATAGTTCATATATTTCCTATTGGTGGAAAAATTGAAGGGATGTGGTGAATCTTGGTAGCGCATTTGTTTTGGGTATAAATTGTCATGGGTTCAACCCCAACCTAAGTTGGGCTAATATATGTTGCATCGACTGCTTTAACTTCCCGTTAAGGTGTATCTTTGGGCGATATAATGTATCATCCTTTTCTATCCCTTTTGAGCTTTATTATTATTATTTCCATATATCTCATTTGGGATCTCAATAGAGGAAAAAAATTAAAGAAAAGGGCCAAAAAAAAGTTTAACAAAAATGTGTCAAGAAAAGAAATAATATGAAAAAAGACGAAGAAAGTAAAAGAAAAGGAAAAATTAAAGTTACAGCCAAAAAAAAACAAATAGAGGAAGCTTCTTGAACTATGTTTGACCTAATTATTGCTTTTACAAGATACATAGACAGCACTCCTTGGGGTTCGGTGCAGCCAAACAAAAAAGCCAATTAATTCCTAGTCACAAAGATTGGGAAAATAGAATTTTTATTCTTTGTTAAAATAGTCAATTCCAAATGTTATATGTCCTACCATATTATATATGTTATCTTTTATCCTTTATTCTATCCCTTTCTTTCTATCTGTATCGAAAAGCCATGTTACAGTCCAAAGAAGATCCTTAGATCAATTTGTAAGAATGACAAATCAAGCATGCTTTCAGAGTTCATCATCATATGAAGAGGAATGTCATGTCACTTGCACAAGAGTATCCTATAAGTTAAATTTTCCTGAGTGTCATAAAATAGCATCAAGTTGAGAAAAAGTGAAAAATTAGAGTCTTATCAGTTAAAATCCTCATGTCCACCATAAGACGATGGTGAGCAAGAAAAAAAATAAATGAGAGTTTCTTGTTCGTTAAAACTCTTCGTAACACCTCTAGTTGATTATAGTTCCCTTGTCTAGTGCAAACGTTACAACTTCAAAGCTTAGCCGCAAAGTCTGAAAGTTCGCCAAAATGAACTTTAAATTTATTGGACAAATCGGGTCATTTGATCCAAAATTCATGTCATTATCATTCAAGTTAACTACCACATTCAATGAATCCTTTCTTTCTTTCATTACTTGAATGGGACATTTTTTGTCAAATACTCTTTCTTTTTGTTATTTTATTATTTTCATCTTTCTTTGAGTTAGTCCTTGTTAAACCAATCAAGAAATAATTTCAAAATTTTATATCAGCTTTTCAATTGCACCAAGCAAAGTCTGTCAAACACATCGAGCATTGCATGTTTTAATGGAAAAGGATACACCCCAATATTTGTTGTGGTTCACGAGTTTGACAATGAATATAAGATTTAGTATTTGTCAGATGATACCCACATAATAGATATGGGGGTTTAAATTTTCCATTAGAGGTCAATAAGGTTGTCTATGCAATGAACATAATTTACCTAAGTTGAAGTCAAGATCGAACATGACAATAAAATAAGTTGTTGTGTGTAGAACCAAAGCAACAAACCAACCACCATTTTGAAACACGTTTTTCTTTTTTCTTCTAAAATATTTGGAAATGTTATTGGTACAAAGTTACTTTCTGACATTCACTCTTGCAAATAATATGACATTTTCTAGTCTTAGAAAATCCTTTTTTATTTTCTCCTAGGATGACATTTTCTAGTTTGGGATAGTTATTTATTTTAGAATAACATTTCCTAGTTTGAGACAGTTGCTTTTCTTTTTTTCCTAGGATGACATTTCCTAGTTTGAAATATTTAATTTACATTCACCTCCTAGGATAGAAATTCATACTAGCAAACGTTTATCATGCATTCATCACCTAGGATGAACACTCCTTGTAGCAGACATTTATTTTACATTCGTCTCCTAGAATCAATATTTCTAGTATTAGATAGTTATATTCCATTCATCACCTAGGATGACATTTCATAATATCAGACAACTTTTTTGGTATTCATCTCCTAGGATGAACATTTTTAGTAGCAGACAATCATTTTGCATTAGTCTCCTCTGATAACATTTTCTATCAGTTATCTTACATTCATCACCTAGAATAAACATTTCTAGTAACAAACAGTCATCTTGCATTTATCTACTAGGATGAACATTCCCAGTTGTTGCCAATCATAATGCATTAGTCTCCTACAATGATCATTTCTAGTAAAAGACATTTATATTGCATTCTTTTCCTAGGATGAACATTCCTAGTAGGAGATATTCATTGCACATTCGTCTCCTAGAATGAACAATACTAGTAGGAGACATTTATCTTGCATTCGTCTCCTAGGATGGATATTACTAGTAGCATACATTTATCTTAGATTCGTCTTCTAGGATTAACATTCCTAGTGGCAGAAAAGAACCTTCTATTCATCTCCAAGGATGATATATCCATGTAACAGACATTTATCTTACATTTTTCTTCTAGGATAAACATTCCTAGTAGCAGATAGTTGTTTTGCACTGATCTCTGAGAAGAAACATATCTAGAAGCAGACAATTATCTTGCATTTTTCTACTAGGATGAATATTCCTAATAGCAGCCAATTATCTTCCAGTTTTCACTAGGATAAAATTTTTTATTTTGACACTTAACTTTTCTTTCCTTCTTGGATAAACACTTTCCTGTAGGAGATCTTTTATTTCACTTTCTCTGTAGATAAATACTTCCTAGCCTAAGTTTGTGTTTAAAGTTAATAATTGCTAATAACTTACAACCTTATTTCAATATAAAATGGGGAAAAATTCTTTTGTTTTTGAGGTCTTATAGGCTTCATCCACCAAAATAATTTGATTCTCATCTTTTCTGGAACATTCATTCTTAGTAACAGCCAGAGTTAGCATGTAGCGGCGTAA
>NW_025885369.1:0-2074 GCF_002878395.1 Capsicum annuum
CAACAGATATAGAATTTGTTACCACAATTCAATAAAAACGGTTCTTCGAAAGACTAATTAATAATAATAATCTGAAAAGTGATGACTTATATCACAATATTTATTTTTTTAATTTAATCAATAATTTAATTAATGTATGGAGGTGAATAGTCGCGCCTTTTTGCCTCTCATTCAAATTCAATCCTCTATAAATAGGTCTGTCCTTACTCAATCGTTCATTCAAATACACACTCTATTTATTTATTGCATCCATCTCGTCTTTCATATTACACTCTAGAAGATAAGATTATGACTGACCCAGTGTGGGATGTTGTTTTTCTGCAAGACGCCGTGAATGAACTTCGGAATCAAGTTCGTGATTTGCAATGGGAATTGGGAGGAGTTAGATCAAGAATGCTCCGCGAGATACGCAGGCTGAGGAGGGCCTTGTTGCTACTTACGGTTGAAGATTGGCCGGCTAGCAATGATGATGCTGATAATAATAATAATAATAATTAGACTATTATTTTTCTTTTAGTCTATTATATGTATTTTTATTTGTTTAATAAATAAATTATGTTTGATCTTTGACATTTTAATCCATATTTAATTTTTATTCTGTCTATTATCTTCACAACAAACATTTCGACAATTCGACGTAAAAAGGAATAATTTAGAATCCAGTAGCAATAGCAAGATTTATTTGTTGGGTTTGTGGTAGGAGTTGATTTGTGTTGTTTCAAACAGATTAATCATTTGTTGAAACAGATAATTATTCTGGTGCAACAGATAAACATTCTGATGCAACAGATAATTAGTCTGGCGCAACCGATAAACATCCTGATACAATAAATAATACGTCTGATGCAACAGATAATACGATGATGCAACAGATAAATAGTCTGATGCAACAGATTACTCATCTGATGCACCAGATGATTGATCTGTTTAAATTGTGGGCACTTGTGCTGGATTCATAATCGAGGTTCTATCCATTGTTGAAAAAACAGAAGTGTATCCAGATGACAAATACGAATAAAAATCATAATTTTACTTACCAAAGTAACCTATGAAGTAATGCCAAAGTGGAAAGTGATGTAGTAAACAAAATTTGAACTAAGAAATTGGTCAGATCGCAGCAGTAGCGTTGTACCAACAACAACAACAACAAATGGTCGACAAGAAGAATATGAAGCAGAAGATGATGAATAAAGCAGCAGAAACAGAAACAATTAACAACAAAAATCGCTGAGAGAGAGAAAACAACAATGGATGAGAAGAGAGAAAAATGCGCCTTTTTTTTCATCCGTTTCCCATTATTTTAGGTATACATTGGGATCAAAGTGTAAATTTAAAAACTTGTGGGTTATTTTAAAACTTTCCCAACTTTCTTAATACATAATAATGTAATTGTCACCTCCAACTAATAATTAAGACTTGTGTCACCTACACCTCATTTTAAAACTCTTTTGTCACCTGTGGCCCAAACCCCCAAGTAACTTCATCTATATCAACCAAATGTCACAATATTATAAATTAGGAAATTAATCAAATTACTATAAAAGATAAAATCATGACATAAAAGTAATTAATTGAAAAGATTAAAAGTAAGTTGAAAACTTTTGTAAGGACTACCAAAGTCCTTAGATTGTCTCTTATATATATATATATATATATAGAGAGAGAGAGAGAGAGAAGACCAGCAATTAGGATAAACCCCGATACAGAACTTAGGGGCGATCATATAAAACCAGCAGGAAAGAGAATGCCGATAGAGGAACCAATTAAACTACAAGAAGGCGGTAGTAAAGGTAAAATTCTAAATATAGCAGCACATGATCCCCAAATGTGGGATACAGTAATAGACTTATGGAAAGGAATAGTAGCTGCAGATTACTTAAGACATTATACAGAAACAGATACAGAAAAAATGTATAAATATTTAGAAACTTTTCTAGGAGAATCTGCAAAGGCTACGTGGGAAAGTTTTAAGACAAATTGCCCATATGACTTCCAGGTTCTATTAAGTATGGGGCCAAATCCCTATCATTTTACAAATAAAATGCATATGTTATTAACAGGAAAAGATCCAAAT
>NW_025885370.1:0-3989 GCF_002878395.1 Capsicum annuum
TTTCTCAATCTAGACACTAACTACCTGTGGAGAATTTAGTTATACCTCGTCCTGGGGGATTATTAGGGAACACAGAGCTAAAACCATGATAAACACTCTTACCTGGCATAGGTTGATTCCTTTCAAATGCTTATTCTTTCTTTGGAGAGTCCTAAGAAGGACATTACCTACAAATGAAAGGCTTCACCAATTTGGTATTGCCCTTGCTACCTGTAGTTGTTGCTCAAATCCTGACTGGGATACCATCCCACGTACATTTGTTGATGAAACATTTTCTAAACACATCTAGCAGTTTTTCTCTGCATCCCTGGGTATGAAACAAGGCACAAGTTCCCTTAAAAATATGCTGCTGAAGTGGTGGAAGTCTAAGACTAGTAATAGTGCTCAAAAGTTGATCATGCAGGCTCTTCCCATTATTATCTGTTGGAATCTTTGGAAAAATAGATGTGCTGTCAAGTATGGTGGAAAACAACCTCAACTGGCCAGAGTTAAGTTCCTCATTTATAAAGACATATCCCATTTATTACATATTGGTTTTCCATACATCCCTTGGCCTACTGGATGGTCTAATTTGGTGACTTATGCTGAGAAATGAAGACAAGGGACAAAAGTAACACCTGTATACTGGTCCAAACCACCATCTAATATGGTTAAACTGAACTCTGATGGCAATGCTCTCACTAATCTAGGTAATATTGGAGCAGGAGAGATTATTAGAGATCACAATAGAGATCTTATCTATTCTTATGCTACATATTTGGGCCAGGGGACAAATAATCAAGAAAAAGTGGAGGCTGCTATCAGAGGTATTTCTTGGTGTCAGAGGAATAACATACAATATCTTATCATGAAGGTGGACTCTAAACTCTTGATCAGATGGATCAGAAAAAAATACCAATCCCATGGCAACTGCAATATCTTGTTGAATCTCTGCTAAAGCTTATATCAATGTTCTCTTTGTGTATTTGCAGACATGTCTACAGGGAAGCCAACTTTGTAGCTGATGCCTTATCCAAAGTCAGTTAGCAGTTCAACCATCTTCATCACTATTTTTACTGCTGTCAACTTCCCTCAAAATTAACAGGATACTTTCAGCTAGACAAGTTGGGACTACTAAGTTTTTTAAGAAGGAAACTAAACAAGCTACATGAGCCACCATAGAGATAGCTTACCAGTTCATAGATTTAGAGAAAATTCTTTGAAATTCTTTTGTAGTCTTTGCACTTATTCTTCAAGCACAGATTGGAGGTCAGGTCTATGTCCCCCTTTATGTATACTTTTCATTTGAGATTAATAAAATGCTCAAATTTGGAAAAAAAATGTGTTGTATTTATTGAATTTTGTGTTACCCTTTTTAAAATTATGCAGACATCAATTGTATTCTTTTTGTTCTTTCTTTATTTGACGTCAATTATTTGTCTTTTGTTTGTAGATAAGAAGAAGTGAAAGTGGATCAACTTTTGCCCGATCAACATAAAAGGCAAGAGTAAAGATAGGTTCAGAGGATTAAGCTACTTACAGATAGAACCACTTCATATGTTGGAGCTATGTATTACTAGTCATATTATCGTGAAAACACACATAGAGTACACTGATTTTGTTAATGATGTTCTTTACAGACTAGGCATTAATTATTCAAACAAGATATTGCATTTTAAAGTTAAGATATATATGTTTGAACTAATAAGGCCAAAGGACCAAATAGTTGGTATAGATACCCTATTATGGTTTACTGATGGTTTTGATAATAGAGAAGGGATCAAGTTTTTGGTAGCAGTGTAAAAATTCAATAGTGATTGGACTAATTTTAAGGATTCAATGGACTTTTGAAATGCCTCTAAAGTCTCGTACTGCTACAAAAAAGAATTGAAATCAATATATTTATTGCCATAGTGCAAATTTATATGGCTGGGTTGCTTGGGGTGACTATGATACAACAGAAGGTGCTTGGGAGAATATATACAAGGGGACAAGGAGGTGTTAAAGACTATATATCAACTCAAACCTTATTAAAGAAGAAACACAGGGTAGCAAGGAACGTGTAGTGAATCTGGTCAAAGAAATTGACATGAAAAAAGAAATAACCAAATGAGATGAAAAAATAAAAATGTATCCAACAATGAAAATACGTCACACGCTGTTGAAAACAAAAAATGGTAAAGTGGACTGGAGCTAGACACTTTACTAGGTAACTATAACTAGTTAGCATGGCCTAAATAATGACCCACAAATGCACGATCAAAACTTAAAGGAAGAAGCTTAGAGAACATCGAGAGGTGGTAAGATGGTCAATCAAAACTTAAATTAAACCAATAATTCCTGAAGTAAAAATAAGGGATCAAGCCAAGGTGGCAATTTCAAAATCTAAATTTGAATCCTATGCCTTCTGCTTGTGGTTCTGGTCAGGTCAAAGGCATTGGAAACAAAGGCATTGGATTTCCACATAACTTCAGACCTTTTTGTTTATAGTTCCATTGACCTAATAAAAAACACAAGCAGAAGGAATAGGATGCAAATTTTATTTTAGAAATTGCCACCTTGGCTTGATCCCTTATTTTTACTTCAGGAATTATTAGTTTAAGTTACGTTCCTAGCTGACCATCTTACTACCCATCAATTCTCTCTAAGCTTCTTTTTTAGAGTTCTAATCGTGCATTTGTGGGTAATTAAGGCCACACTAACTAGTTATAGTTACCTAGCAAAGTGTCAAGCTCGAATCTTCTTTACCATTTTTCTTTTCAGTAATGATTGATGAATTTTAATTTTTGGATACATTTTCACATTTGCAGTTCATTCAGATTTTTCATCTTTCAAGTAAATTTCATTGGCCAGATTAGCTGGAAGTTCCTTGCTTTCTCCCCTGTGTTTTCCCTTTAACAAGATCTAAGTTGATATATGGTCTTCTACAGCTCTCCTTTCTCGTGCAGGTATTATACCAAGCACTTTCTACTGTATAATAGTCTTCCTGAGCAACCCATCCATATAAATTTGAATCAGGGGAATTTCTATAGGTTTTTCATTCTTGTTTGCTGCATTAGGAGGCTTCGAAGTCATTCTCAAAGACCATTGCACCATTAAAATCATTTCAATCACTATTAAATCTCTATAATGATATCAAATATTGTTCCCTTCTTAGAACTTAACGCATAAACATGTGCAAAACCGTTATTAAATTGTAACAAGGTATTGACACTACCTTCATGGAACCTTTAGGCCTTATCAGTTCACACCTGTCAAACTTAACTGTAAAATATAGGATCTTGTTAGAAGGATCAATGCCTAATCAGTAAATAAACATTCACAACATCATTATACTTTATGTGTGTTGTCACGATAACCTAATCAGTAATAAATAACTATGATGTATGAAAGTGGATCCATCCATCTTCACACACCTTATTCTTCCTACTCATCAATGTAAAACTATTTAATCTATAAATCCCATTTTCAAGTAGTGTAAAAAACTAAACTATAGAGGCTCAAAGGGTAACTATCTTCAATGTCAAAGGACTACATACATGTCAAGAAAAAATAAGTGCTACGTATGTAATGCACCATGATCTTTGTAATAGTAAACTTGTGTTGTTTAATATGGACTTTGATAATTTGTACTATTATTAGGGATGTAAATATTATTATTTACTATATATAATACGACATACTACAAAAAATATTTTCAGCAAATTATCCATGTGTTGCAACAGATAGACATTGTCAGGAAAAATACGTTATAGTTCATCAATTTGGATTGTGTTGAACCATAGATGACCAATATATTGAAAAATATGGGTATTTTGTTAGAGAAACTCAAAAACCTCTTCTTACAATGGATAGAACATTTGTTGTAATAGATATGCTTGAAGAACATAATTCAATTAGTTCTTGCCACTAATTTGTGTTCTTCAAACAGATGACAAATCTATTTTAACCAATGGTTCATCTATTGGAAAAACTAACTAAAGTAGTTATTAATAGAAAAAAGGTTATTG
>NW_025885372.1:0-5226 GCF_002878395.1 Capsicum annuum
ATTATAACTTGTTTGATCCAACAGTAAGCAAACCAGTGTCCAAGCTTAGAAAGATAGAAGTCCCAGGTGGATACGAGTGAAAGCCACTAGTCATATGGTCAAGGTACAACTCATGAGCAGGAGTCATAAGAAGAACAAAAAGTTAAAGCCTGGAAGATTAGAAACTAGAGTGGATATGTGAGGCACAATATGAATCGTAAAAAGACCTTACGAGTGGACGAACGAGTCATACCTTGTGCTGACATAAATTTTCCTTTTCTATTTCTATTAGGATTTCTAGGTTATTTGAGATACTATAAATAATGTATGGTTTATCTTTTATTAGGTTACCATCTTTAACATTATTCTTACTACTTTTACATACTTTACAATTATTCTTGAGATTTTGGGTTATTATTCAATTGAAGACTTTGGATTTGATTCATCTTATTTTGTGCAATTAATTATATGAATTCTTCATTGATTATCATGGGTTCTTGCTTAAACTTGAGCGGCTAATTTACCTGACTAGGGTTTTGGTGACCCTGGCAGATTAGCTGCATAAAGAAAGTGGGATATTCATCTATTCTAGGGTTTATGAAAGTATCTTAATATTCTTCACAATAATTAACCTCAGAGCTACTGTAGAATCTTGGGGATAGCCTATATTCGCTGTCCTCACAAGGGAGTTTGTGATTAGGAAAAGAGGATTAAGACAGTAATTTGAGATTCACATCCATCTTATTATTCCATCATCTTATCTAATCAACTTGAGGCTCAAAAGGTGAAATTTGAATTGAGGTCATAGACAAGGAGCAATAAGGCGACGTCCTGAGACTCACAAGGTAAAGGGTGATATTTATCAACACGTTCATAAGACGGTTGATAATGCATATCCTGTTGACTTTACATGCAGAACAATAGAATATGTGGGTTAAACAACAGAAGTTTATAGATTTGATAATCCAGGGGGAACACAAGCCTAGTGTTCGTCTTCTATTGTTTACAAGTTAAAATATTTAAGATTCGATTACTGGTTACTAATAATTTCAAAATTCCCTCTTTTAATTTTTGTACTGCTCGTGAATTACATCAATTTAAGTAACTATTCAACATTTTCCCTATGGGATCGACCCCAACCTAGTTGGGTTATTATATTTGGCATCGACAATAACATACTTCTTTTGGAGGTTAGTTTTGGGCGATATTAAAGACCATCTCTATGATGCGGCACATTCTAGTGCCATCTGAATCCCACAAAATGTAAGGAATAGGTTCTTTCACATCACAAGTGTGATGTTACACATATTTCAAATGAAAGGACTCTTTGAGGGTCAATCTTATGAAGACCCAAACTTGCACCTGAAAAATTTATGAGAAGTGTGTGCCCTATTCATCATTGCTCACATCTCACAAAAATCCATACGGTTACGCCTCTTCCCATTATCTCTAATGGGTGAGGCGGTGTTGTGGATAAGGTCTCTTACCATTCGGTCAATCATGTGTGGGTTGAGCTCACCAAAGATTTATTGATCGTTACTTCCCATCAAAATTTTTTTTACAAATACATGATGAAATTATTAATTTTTGAAAACTTAATAGGGAGCCTCTATATGATGTTTGGGAGAGGTTTAATGAAAATCTTATGAAATTTCCTAACCATTAGGTACCAGACAAGATGCTCCTACAATTATTCTATAGGGCGTTGGACCAACTCAACAAGACCGTGGCAGACAATGCGGCTGGTGGATAACTTATGAGGTTGTCATATAGAGTAGATTCAACTTTGGTTAAGCAAATCACAAGGAAAAATATGGGGGTGGCACACCCAAGACACTGAGGTAGCTCAAAGTTCCCCTACCACCTCCTATGTGGATAAAGAGCAAAGGAACAAAGAGAGAGAGGGAGGAAAGCATGACAAAAATAATGACATAATTAGATCTTCTTACGAAACATGTGATAGAGTCACCAATAAAAATGGTAAATGTCATGGAATCCAAAGGATATGATAAAGATCAAGCCAAGAATCTTAATGAATAAATTAGATATTTGGTAAACTACTCATGGGGTTCTTGTCCGGCCTATCAAAGGAAAGGTGGGAACTAAGGTTGGACTAATTGTGATAGAGAAATGGAATGATATGATAAAGATAGAGATCATGATTAGAGGGATAACAAAAGTGATTATGATAGATATGTTCCCCCCATGACAGAGTGAAAAATAAGGAGTTAAATCCTGTGGATCCCGAAAAGTTCAAGGTCAAGGATATGCTTGCTAAAATTTTAATGAGAGTGGAAGAGATAGACAAGATGGTCTGAGAATTAAAACAAGACTTTTCTCAAATCAACCAAATGGTTGTATCTCACTCCACTTTAATTAAACAATTAGAGGCTTAAATTGGACAAATCTCAACCACACTTAATGCTAGGCCTAAGGGTGGCCTTTCTAGTGATACAATGACAAATCTAAAAAATGATGCTAAAGTCTTAGAAATTGTCACCTGGAGTGGTAAAGAACTTGGCACACATGAGGTTAATGTCAAAGAAAACTTTTATGATGATCTAGTGAACACAAGAAAAAACATGTGGGTGAGTCGGATGATGAGGCTTCAAAGTATCTAGAAGGGGATGATAAATGAAGAGATCGTTGATGAGGAGGGAACTCATAAGGTAGTTGAGGGTGATGAAATACAATTTGACCCGTTATCTCAAATGAAAACCCCTTTTGCTTCCCTCAAAGACTCAAGAAAAAGGAAGAAAGTGTCAAATTCAAGAAGTTCCTTGCTAAGCTTAGTAATCTTTATATTAATATCCCATTGCTAGAAACAATTCAAGAAATTATAGTATATGCTAATCGAATGACAACATTGATGTCCAAAAAGTGCATTGTGGATGGTGAAACCATTGAAGTTACCCATGGTTGTAGTACTATCATAACTAGTGCAATGGTGGAAAAAGAAAAAAGATCTGAGAGCCTTTACAATCCCTTGCACCATACGACCACATACATTTGAGAAAGCCTTATATGACCTTAGTGTAAGCATCATTCTCATGCCATATGCAATATATCAATGAATTAACTTGGTCACTCCTACTGTAACAAAAATGATACTATTGATGGAGGACCAGTCTATTAAGAGACCAATTGGAGTTTTGTTTGATGCTTTGGTAAAGGTGGATCGCTTTATTCTTTCGACGGACTTCATTGTACTTGATTGTAAAATTGACCAAGAGATACCTATTATCTTTGGGAGACCTCTTCTTACAAGATAAAGAGCAATTGTTGATATAGAGCAAGGAGACATAAAATTTTGGGTCCAAAATAATGAAGTGTCCTTTCAGGTATGTAAGACCAAGAAATAACCCATGGAACTACAAGTGGTGTCCATTATTGACGTAGTGGACACAGAGGTAGATGATGGGTCCCTTGAGGATCCAACTTGAAAGTTGAAGAACATCGTGCCGCGATGATAAACTAGGAGCTAGGTAGGAGGCAACCCACCAATACCATGAAAGTCGCCCATATCCTTTGAATTTTAATTGTTAGAGCAGGTTCATTTTTGGTTTATGATTAATCCATGAAAGTGTGGTACTATAAGGTGTTTTGAATAAGATTGAGAATGAGGAGGTATGGTGAATTTGAGTAGTAGATTGAATAGGGGAAAATAGAGAACTGAAAATAAGCCTCAATTACCATGATCGCGATACGTACGCCATCACGATCATGATAGTCACGTGACTACGATCGCGGAGCTTTGATCATGGTTGTGGTAAGTACTGGTTAAGTTAACAGTTAGCCCTTACTTCCCCTGCACAGTCCCTTTCAAATATATAGCAAATTGCATCCGTTTGAAATTGTGTGATTGGTATCCAAAAGTGTGTAAGCATCTATTTGCATCCCTCAATCCGATATGTGCTTCCAATCTTCTTTTATGCTTGTGTGTAGGCCTTAGAATTCATGTCTTAGGAATGACTTTAAATTGAACTTCGCATGCTAAATCTTTGAATAAATTATGCTTGCTTGGTGTGGTTGGCTGTTGTTATTGGTGTGCATATGCTTGGGGAATCTTGAGTACCCAATATTGTTCAAAATGATAGAAATAGATTTTGCACAACAAGTGTTCAATTAAATACCCAAACGAAGTTCTTACTAGTTTTCCCATGTTCCAAGGGTATAATTGAACATCTATAGGCTAAGTTTCATGTTCATAATGTTAATTTTTGATTTGAAACACAAATTAGCATTAAAATTGGCAGTTTTGCATTTTGAATATTTTGGTCCAACAAAGCCTCAATTACCGCGATCGCAATAGCACGATCGCAGTCACAGAATTGCGACCATGCTAACGTGATTGCAGCTCAGTGGCCCGCGATTAGGGCATCTAAGGCTATTTTTCGGCCTAGACCAAAAGTCTGTCAAGTCTATTTCATACCCAGAATTGCCGAGGCACCATCCCATTAGCTTAATTAAATAACATAGCATAGTTTTTGCATAGAAATGTTGATGATTAATGTTGTAGTATTGTTCAGGTTTTCAAGGCTACACAATGGGATATTATGACAAACCCGCTTCATGGAACACGAGTGCCAAAACTTATACTATATCGACCTCCCCAAGATAAAGCTACTCCCAGAGAGGGGCATATGCTTGGATAAGGTACTGGAGAAGCTCCCAAAATATCATGAATGACTTGTAGCCACTGAGGGGAGGTGTTTTACCCCAGATCCATGTCGGGTGAATGAACATTGGGTGAGTGAATTCTATACAAACCTCAGTGTAGTATCCTTATCCGAACCAGCTGTAAGGATTTGAGGAAAGAATTTTCACTTTTGGGTCAAACAGATTAATGATCTATATGGGTTACTGGTTGAGGACATGGAGTAATTTGATGTAAAGGGATGTTTACAGTGCCCAAGCTCACACACAAGTGTATGTTGTCTTATCAAGTAGTAAAGTGGCCTTCAAGAAGCCAAGTATCGATCCCACAGGGACTTCATTCAACAACAATTCTATTTTAGTTCACAATTTAGATTAACTTAGTGCAAGAGTAACCAAAAAGAGAGTTTGGAAATTGTAATTGCAGGTAAAGTAACAATGCGTAAAGTAAAGGTCTTAGAATAATCAATAGAAGAAAACCCAGGGTTAAAGAACTTCAAATAATCATACTATGTTATTGAATTTCATTCGTTAACTTTCTTATCTTGGTTATTTATTCATAGGGTTAATTGCTTGATCATGGTCTCCCGA
>NW_025885373.1:0-2459 GCF_002878395.1 Capsicum annuum
CGATAGCCAATACGCAAATTGACTTTTTGTTGCTTAGGAAAGAGGATAGGGTATTGTGTAAGAACTGTAAAGTCATTCTGAGTGAGAATCTTTCAACCCAACATAGGCTCTTGGTGATGGACTTAGGTATTAAGAAAGATAAGAAAAAAAGGGGTGAGGAGGGTAGACCTAGAATTAAGTGGGGTGGCCTTACGTCGGGGAATATGAAGGAGATAGGGGAAAAGGTGGCGGGAATGAAGGTGTGGGAATGCAGGGGGGACGTGGATGGTATGTGGGATGGGGAAACTAGGTGCATCAAGGAGACTGCTAGTGAGGTGTTGGGTATTTCCAAAGGCTGTGCTGGTCATCGTCGGGGGGATTGGTGGTGGAATAAAGAAGTTAGGAAGAAAGTGGAGACTAAAAAGAGGGCGTATGCTAAGTTGGGTGAGAGTAGGGATGAAGATGAGAAATGGGATAATAGGGAGAAGTACAAGATAGCTAGAAAGGAGGCTAAGTTAGCAGTCACGGCGGCTAAGACGGTAGCATTTGAGAGCTTGTGTGTGGGGTTAGAGGAGAAAGAAGGGGAAAAAAGGTTGTTTAGGCTTGCTAAGGCTAGGGAGAGAAAGGTTCATGATCTCGACCAGGTGAAATGCATTAAGCGGGAAGATGGTAGAGTATTGGTAGAGGATGGTCACATTAAGAAGAGATGGAAGTCGTACTTCAATAGGTTATTGAATGAATAAGGGGATAAGTTATTATTTTAGGGGAACTGGAGCACGCAGAGGAGTGTCGTGATTTTAGTTATTGTAGACGTTTTAAGGTAGAGAAAGTCATAGAGGCTATTCGCAGGATGTGTAGGGGTAGGGCGACGGGGCCTGATGAGATCCCTGTAGATTTTTTGAAGTTCTCTGGGGAGGCTGGCTTAAGGTGGTTGACTGAATTATTTAACAGCATTTTCAAGTCAGCAAAAATTTCTGAGGCTTGGAGATGGAGTACTATGATTCCTCTTTATAAGAATAAGGGTGACATTCAGAGTTGCATTAACTATAGAGGTATTAAGTTATTGAGCCACACTATAAGGATTTGGGGGAGAGTGGTCGATTTGAGGTTGAGGAGAATAGTGGCTATCTAGGAAAATCAGTTTGGATTTATGCCCAGGCGCTCAACGACAGAGGCAATTCACCTTGTACGGAGACTGGTGGAATGGTATAGGGAAAGGAAAAGAGATCTGCACATGGTGTTTATCGACTTGGAGAAGGCGTAAGACAAAGTCCCTAGGGAGGTGCTTTGGAGATGCATAGAGGTGTGTGGGGTACCAGTGACGTATATTAGAGCAATCAAGGACATATATAATGAAGCTAAGACTCAGGTGAGAACGGCGGGAGGAAACTCAGAGCATTTCCCTGTCTTGAAGGGGTTGCATTAGGGTTCCACTCTTAGCCCATTTTTATTTGCTTTGGTGATGAATGTGTTGACGCAGTGTATTCAAGGAGAGGTGCCTTGGTGTATGCTTTTTACAGATAATATAGTTTTGATTGATGAGATGCAGGGGGGGTGAATAATAAATTAGAGGTGTGGAGATAGACCCTTGAGTTTAAAGGGTTCAGGTTGAGTAGGAGCAAGACAGAATATTTGGAATGCAAGTTTAATAACGCGAGGAAGGAAGACGAGATGGCAGTAAGGTTGGATTCCCAGACGGTGTGGAAGAGGGATAATTTTAAGTATCTGGGGTCCATGATTCAGGGGAGTGGTGAGATTGACGAGGATGTCTCCCATCGTATTGGAGAGGGATGGATGAAGTGGAAGCTTGCCTCGGGGGGGTTGTGTGATAGGAAGGTACCGCCTAAGCTTAAAGGCAAATTCTACAGGGTGGCAGTCCGGCCGGCCATGTTGTACGGAGCGGAATGTTGGCCAGTCAAGAACTCTCACATTCAAAAATTAAAGGTGGTGAAAATACGGATGTTGCATTGGATGTGTGGGCTTAATAGAGGTTATAGAGTTTGAAATGAGACTATTCAGGAAAAGGTTGGAGTAGCTTCAGTGGAGGACAAGATGCGGGAAGTATGATTGAGATGGTTTAGACATTTGATGAGGAGGGGCACGGATGCCTTAGTTCGTAGGTATGAGAAGCTTAGTTTGGATAGTTTCAGGCGGGTTAGGGGTAGGCCGAAGAAATACTTGAGAGAGGTGATCAGGCGGGACATAGAGCAGTTACAGCTCACTGAGGACATTACCCTAGATAGAAAGATCTGGAGAGCGCGGATTAGGATAGAAGGCTAGTACCAGTTTGATTCGTTGGGGTAGGACATTACTTGGTAGATGTATTATTCTTTCTAGGACACTTTGTTGTATGCTTTATTACGAATGTGTTTACTGTTCTTTGTTTATTATCCCTTGTGGGTGGCATATTTTTGTCTTGATATCTTGTTCCATGCTTTATTAAGTATTTGTCTATTATTCCTTGTCTTGAGCTGAGGGTC
>NW_025885374.1:0-4545 GCF_002878395.1 Capsicum annuum
ATTAATGTGAAGTGGTGCTTAAATACTAAAAAAATGCAATAACTAAAGCCTATAATTAAGCCACTACTTTGTACATGATTCCATTATTAGCAATATCCAAAACAACTACACCACTAACATCTAAAAATCAGCCACTAAACAAGTTAAGAGAACATGGCTAATAAAGCTGGATAATGTCCAACAATTGCTCCTACTTTTACTGTAGTAACTGAGGCAATAATCAACACTCCTCCTTGCTTCAGTTGCTGCAAATTCTAAGTCTTTCTCTGAGAAATTTAAATCTGCTCTTTGGCAAGGCTTTGGTAAACATATCTACCAGTTAAAGATCCGTCTTGCAGTATTTTTTCCCCATCCAGTTTCCGGTACCCGTATTGGAGTCCGACTAATTTGGATTCGTCCTGCGTAGGGTAGGGGTGGGTGTTCGATCGGTTCGGTCTGATTGTTTAATATCGGTTCGGTTTATCGATTTTCGGATTGACAAAAATGACATCCATAACCAAACCGTAATAAATTCGATTTGGTTTGGTTTTTACAAATTCGGTTCGGTTATTTCGGATTGTTATTTCGGTTTGAAATATTAAAGTAGTTAGCCTCTCTTTTTCATAACTGAGCATTTAAAATTGATGAATTTTTTTAGAAAAATTATTTTTTTCAAACCTGTTTTTCATTCCTAAATATAAATAATTATAAATAACTCAAAATGGATGAAACGAAATGAAATAATCATAAGCTTAAGATAATACATAACTTCATTAATCATTACATATAATATAACCTTGCATAAATAGTATACAAAACAACACAAAACTCGTAAAAATAGTCCATGAAACAACATATTTTCTGCATAAATAGTCCATAAAACAGTCTAAAGTCACCAAAATAGTCCATAAAATATTTGAGTCACTAAAACAATCCATAAACAGCCTACGGCGTATGCGAATTTGCTGTTAAATGTTAATTGTGAATGTGAATTACTAAATATTATATATATATATATAATAAAATATATATATATTATTTATTTTTTTATAAAATTTTGGTTTTTCGGTTTAAACCGATTTTTTTTTTTAAAACCGAAAACCAAAATTCTAAAATTACAAACCAAATCCGATCCAAAAAATCGAAACCAAAATTAAATTTCGGTTTGGTTTTTCGGTTTTTTCGGTTTAAACCAAAATATGCCCACCCCTAGCGTATGGCCCCATTCGGGGGAAAGCGCTCCCTTTGAGTGACGGAGTTCGGTGAGGATCAGTCAGATCAGTGTGGATTAATTTTAGCTTTTCAGTGGCTCTCCAGATTGCTTTCTTGAAAGGAAGTCTTGCTTGCTTGCCAAATTGACAAGTTCTGCAATCTGGTATTTCGGCTTCAACATTAGGCAACCCTCGAACCAGATCTTTCTTTTGTGAGTTAATTACAGCAGCATGTTTGAAATGTCCGAGTCTTTTGTGCGAAAATTGTGCATTGATCTTAGTTGCAGAATAAGCTTTTTGCTCATGATCTAAAAGATCCAATATAAAGCTCCTTCCCTTCATCATTACCTTGAATAAGTTTTTGCCATCTTCATCCTTAATTTGACAGTAATTGGATTCAAAGAGAAGTTTGAAACCATTCTCAAGCATCTGACCAAAACTTAACAGACTATGACTAATTTTAGGTACAAAAAACACATCTTTGATTAGTTTTGTATTTGAGGAGCATTTCATTTCCACAGTACCTTTGCCTTCGGCAGAAATATAGTCTCCATTACCAACTTGTACTTTGGAAATTACTAAAGTATCCAACTCCTTGAAGATATCACGATCAAATGTCATGTGGTTTGTGCAACCACTGTCGGTAAGCCACTTGTCACTAGAGCAGCTAGTTGCCAAACATGTCGCTACAAAGAGTTGCTCTTCATCTTCCTGATTAGCTACCTGTGCAGCATTAGTTTGTTGAGTGTTGTTTTTGCAAACCTTCTAATGATGTCCCATTTGCTGACATTTGTCACACTGTTGGTCTGGCCTTCTCTAGCATTTGAACGGTGGATGACCCTTCTTTTCACAATGCTTGCAAAGAGGGAAATCATGTTTCGCTCCCCTATGGATCCCAGGAGAATGAGAACTTGAGTTTTCCTTGTTGTTCCACTTCTTCTTTCGTTGGTCTCCCTGGTTTGATTGAACTTTTGCAGGTAGTGCACCCTCAACAGATCCTTCAGACCTCATAAGTCTTCTATATTTTTGTGCCTGCGAAGCTTTCAGTAGTTCTGCCAAACTAATCTGTGACAAATCCTTAGAATTTACTAGTGCGAAAATAGTTGTTTCAAACCATTCAGGGACTGTTACTAGAATTTTTTGAAACAATCTAGAATCAGAAAATGCAGAGCCGAGTAATCTTACATTGTTGGCAATGTTAAGTAATCATATTAGAATACTCTTTGATTGTCTCCGAATACTTCATCTTCTGAAGTTCAAATTCTCAGATCAGATTAAGAGTACGCTACCTTTGATCCGTTCATCTCCTTCATATTCTTTATTTAGGGAATTCCAGACCTCAAAAGCTGGTTTCAATGTCATAATCCTGACAAAGATTTCAGATAAGACTGCAGCGAATAACGTTGCTCTAGCCTTTGATTTTCTTGTTTTCTTTTCCTTGTAATTCCTCATCTACGCCATGATTGGATTTTCAGGCAAGGGAGGAACTTCGTAGTCCTCCTCAACAGCTTCTCACAAATCGTTTGTCTCCATATGTGCCTCCATTCTTGCTTCCCAGACATGATAGCCTTCACTTTTGAAGACAGGTGGTGCTAGTACAGTGAAAGGAGTCTCTGAATCCATAGGAGAAAAAAATAAGAAGAGAAAGATATATTTCCCTCAAATGCAGGTATCTCAAGAAGAGAGCTTTGATACCAATTTGTTGGAGTTGTAAGGTTAACTTCAACTCTTTGAAGTGAAAACAAAGAAAGAAAGAAGACAACAAATTAATTTACTGCACAAAGGTTGATTTTTCATTAATTTGAAGTGGTGCTTAAATACTAAAAAAATGCAATAACTAAAGCCTATAATTAAGCCGCTACTTTGTACATGATTCCATGATCAGCAATATCCAAAACAACTACACCACTAACATCTAAAAATCAGCCACTAAATTAAGTTAAAGAGAGCATGGCTAAAAAAACTGGATAATGTCCAACAATTGCTCCTTCTTTTACTGCAGTAACTGAGGCAATAATCAACACATATAAAATATCACCAAGTAAGAAACTGATAGCCTTGACAGAAAGTCTATTTTGTTTGATGTCAATGTATTAGAATGATTTTGTGCAATCTGACTGAAGTCAATGTAGCCGCGCGTGTATTAACAAGGAAAATCCTGTAGGGATTTTATTTCAAGAATTTGACACATTTGGATTTACTTTTTGTTGTGTTTCAATTTGTTGATTTTCATCCTGTGTGGCACTAAATTGAGGAAATATGGGTGAAAATTGAAATGAAACGTAGCCAAGATATCTCTAATTGTACATTTGGTGGAAACTATACGGGGGACAAATGTTAACTTTCATGCAATGTTCATGTTCACTGCTTACAGCATGAATTTAAGAACCTCCTACATATTCAAATGTAGGGAAATGAGCTTGTTTTATTTATTTTTTTTGCTCAAACAAGGACAGCAACTTGTGTTTAGTACATGTTAATGTTTACTGTGCCGGAGCTAGCTGTTCATCTGATGCTTTCTAGATCGACACTGCTTTTTCTTGTCGTATGAGATGTCAATGAGGTTTTCTGTTAAATGTTCTATATTATTGAACTTTGAGGAAGTGAAAACGCTGTGTTAGGAACAACCAAGCAACTATCCATCCCTGCTAACTATACATGGAGTGCAATGAAGAAACGCGAACTTTCCCTGTTTTTACAGTTCATTTCTGATGTACTTATGTTGTTACAATGTACATGTATAGAGCGAGACTCACCTACTTCTGCTAAATTTTATCGCACATTGTTGGTAGCTTAAAATTCAAGTTCATCGTAACAAAACGGTGAACAAGCTTCTCCTTCCTTGAATATGTGTTGTATGTAGATTGATCTGAACAAGATGTTGATCTGTCATATGATACTTATGATGATAATTGTTCCACATCATGGAATTCTTTTTCCTTGATATTGCAACTAGTTCTTCAGAAAGAAAAAGTGCTGCTAGTTGATGAGTGCAAGTTTTGGCACATTCTTTGCTCTCCAGAGGAACTGCGGTTATGCATCTTTATGCTGTCTTTTAACCGCTCCCCCTCAATGATGAATAGCTTTACGCTGAAGCATTCACTAATATGTGTGTGTCTTCCTGTGGCTGCAATTGTAGGTCCATAATTTCTTGAAAACACAAGAAGCTAGTTGTTCGTTCTGCATTGGCAGAGGCTGTTGACAGTCTGTTTGAATGGAAGGAAGACTGCAGGTTCAATATTAATGCTGTTAATGTAACACTTGGTATTACATTCATCCCCTTCCTGATCCATTCCTCTCAAATTTTGTTTCTACTGTGATACTAGTACATTAGTGTTTTCTATCGTGTTATTCT
>NW_025885375.1:0-2748 GCF_002878395.1 Capsicum annuum
TAATATGTATACCATCTAATTACCTTATTATATAAAAATTTAAAAAATAAATAAGTTTTGTTATGCCAAAATAGATAAAATATAGATTAAAAGAAGAGTCTAAAATAATCTAATCTGTTATAAATAATTATAATTTAAACTTCAAATTAAATACTTTTACATTTATCAAACTATAATTTTATCTCATATTCTACTTTTTTTTTACTCAGACTAAAAGAAATTATTAACCGATCCAAAGAATCAAAAGGATTTCCATAATGCATGTACTATTCTTGAATATAAGTTTTACATGAAAAAGTAAAATCACAAATTTATTATACGAAAAAAAAAATTAATCAAAGCATTACCAACATGAGAAACTATCATTAAAAAAAAATTAGTTGGTTCTTATGTTTTAGTTATCACGACTTTTTTTGTACTTTATCTATTAAGTATTTTAATAAATATGTAATGTTATCTATAAGATTACCTTTCTTACGATCAAAATATTCTCATCTCAAATTCTAATGAAAATATTAACATTTTATTTTTATAATCAAAGCATTACCAATATGAGAAACTATCATTAAAAAAATTTGAGTTGATTCTTGTATTTTAGTTATCACGACTTTTTTTTTTACTTTATCTATTAAATATTTTAATAAATATGTAATGTTATCTATAAGATTACCTTTCTTACAATCAAAACACTCTCATCTCAAATTCTAATAAAAATAAGTAAGCTATCACAACGTAAATTTTATCTAATTTATAAAATTGATTAAATCTAATTTGCATATTTAGATGAAACAAATTCATCAACGATATACCTTTTTTAGAAATAATAAGAGAATAATTATATGACATTAACTTAAGTTGTGTACATATGTTAAACAATTTACTGAATATTTGAAAATAATAAAGCTAAACCTAATAAATTGAATTGTTGGTGTGGAATTTCAAACTTGACAACATAATATTTAAGTTTCGAATTTACTATAAGATCTCGTAACATCATATCAAATAGTTAATTCATTACAAAAAATAAAACACACATAAATTAATATGAACATTTATTTTTTTAAAATAAATTATATAAAAGTAATAACATAAGTTAGCATTTAAAAAGAGTCAACTTAACTTCTCAACTAAAGGTAATTTTATTTTTTATTTAAGTAAATGAATCTATTTTTATCAGAAATCAAACGAATAGAAAAATGTTACTTACTTGTATTCAAGCTTAGATATAGTGAGAATAAATTAATTTGTAGTAGCTCCATCAGTCATCTGCATATAAAAAATAAAAATGTTAAATTTTTAAAAAATACAAAGAATGCAGTAAATAAATTCATGAATAAAACTAACGATCAATAACAAAGAAGAAGAAGAAGAAGGAAGTTTAATGTTATATATATCATTGTAGCAGTATATATAGAGATGTTAAGAAGTTAGAAATCTAGTTCAATTCAAAATTCATTTGAATTCAAATTTTATAAGAAAATCAGTATACTAATTAAGATATTGGTTTGGATAAATATACATACAAAAATAAAGGGAAAAAAAAGGACAAAAACTTTTAATTGCTATTAAGAAGGAGAATATGCTATAAAAAAAGTAACCTAGTAGGCATCAAACAACTCATTTTCAATTCAAATTTTAAATTACTAATTTTTAATTGTAGGGTTGGTGGGTGGAGGAGGGGAGGGGAGGGGTTGTTTAAGGGATTAATAATACGATTACTACTTCTATTCTACCGCCACTGCTACTTTCTTCTTTTATTATTATTATTATTATTATTATTATTATTATTATTATTATTATTATTTTACTATCTCTACCAACACCATGCATGGACTACTATTATTACTTTTACTATTATTTGTTTATAGTTTATTATGAAATAGTTTGAATTCAAATTTCAAATTTCAATAATATTTCAAATTGATGAAGGTGATTTCTAATTTTTAAATATTTAGAAGTTGCTAATAATCTTAATTGTTATTGCTAGTTTTATTAAATATTAAATCATATGTATTCATATATTTGATGTAGCATTTAAATTTTAAAAAAGATAAGTCTGAAATAGTAAATGCCTATTACAATGCTTCAAATATGAGTTTCTACCTTTAAGATAAAAAAAAATTTTAAAAGGGAGGATAATGTATTTCAAATCCAAATGCTTAATCTTTCCATTCAAAAATTTTATTACAATGTTATATTTTGATAATATATATAGATTACCACAACTACTTACTATATTGTGTATTACTGTTGCTACTATTATTATTATTTATTTAATTTTTAAAATTTATTATTATTATTATTTAAAACTCTTTAACCATGAGTTTCTATTTTTAAGCTAATGAAATCTTTTTTTTTCAAATAAAGAGTAACATATTTTCAAATTTAAATATTTCAAATTTTTTAATACATTATTATTACAATATTATTTATTTATTTATTTAGTAGTAGTAGTAGTAGTAATACTACTACTACTATTATTTTAATTGGTTAATATTTTTTAATTTGGATCGCGCGTTGCAGGGCCCATTAAGGTGGCAACGCTCCCAACAGAGTTTTCTCCATACCCAGGTTCGAACCTTGACCTCTGATTAAGGGTGGAACAGCCCCATCCACTGCACCACAACCCATGTTGGTGGTTAATATTATTATTAATACTACTACTGCTACTCCTGTTACTGTTTTTATTATATGTATTGTCACTACTACTATTTATTTATTTAATTATTATTATTATTATTATTATTA
>NW_025885376.1:0-1858 GCF_002878395.1 Capsicum annuum
TACGCCATGGCTATAACTTGTATTACTACTTTTAAGATCTCTCAATAAAAGAGAAAAAATCACCTGAGATTAAAAATGTTAGAAAGTTTTAAAAAAAGTTCAAAGTCCACTAATGTGTAAAATAAAAGATAAAAATTCAGCACAGAATTTCAGGATAAGCAAAACATCAGTGCTCTGCACAATGCAATATCTCTCTTTGGACCATGTATAATATGAAATTGAACCAATATCTGTATACTTCCGAAAAGTTTAGCTGATCTACTCTAATTAATAAACTTCATTTTATGATAAGTCAAGATTTTTGCACTGAATATCACACCGACATTGTGTCATTATGTACCAAAGATCTACCCACCCATCTACGCAAAAAAAAAAAGAAGATTTCTTTTTCACCAATGAAGCAAAAGATCTTCTTTGACTTTGCATCCTGTTTCTGTACACTTTCCAAAGTTCTATTTTTCCTTTACACTCAAATTGGTCAGAATACTCAAGAGGTCAGGAGCTGTTTTCCATATCTACTCTTCCTAGCGTCATCCATATTTTCCACATAGCAGCTTGTCACATAATTCGTCATTGTTTGAGATGACCATATTAAACATGGAACATATTAAGACATAATTCTATTACAAGGTTGTCATGTATTTTTTTTGTTTTCTGAAAGAGCTAGTTAATTGAATTATAAAAGCAGCACTAAAGAAGTGCTGAAGTAATCACAAGTTGAGCAAAAACCGAAAAATGGAATCCCTTTCGTATCAAATAGGGATTCTAAAAGGCTAAGAATTGATTCTGCATCATTTACAAAATCCTCCTTACAGCAATAAGAGGACAAAACAATTAAACTCGCTGCTTGACTGTGTTTGCCTTATTTTCAGAACATCTAGTGTTTCTCACTGTCCAACATATGCATGTTGAGATAGTCTTCCACCATTGTGCTTTCTTGTTCCTCTTCTGACACAGTTTCAACAACTAGCAGTTGTGAGGTGTTCCTTGGCATAGTTGACATCTGCTACATAGCAAGATACCTTTCTTGAAGGTTTTCATGAGCCAAGACAAGCAAGGACTACCAACCAAGAGAAGCAAGCCACCTTATACAAGGTTTTAATGTAGTTAATAGATGGGACACATCCTCTTCTGTTAGGAAATTAAGATTTATCTAGAAACTTCTAGTTAGTACATATTTTTGTAGTAGACTAGTCTTTTATTTAAAATGAGTGGTGATTAGTTGGCCACATATGTACTTTGTATTGTGTGAGATATTTTGCTTATTTTGTGGCTTGTAATCCTCACACACTCCATATATATATATATATATATGAAGCCTATGTACTGAACTATCCAGAGTAATAAAAAGGAGTACTCAATAAGTTTCAGCTCCTTCTTCTGCTTTGCAGTTTTTTAGCAATTTACAGCTGCATTTTTTCACTGTTTTCAGTTTGTTGCTTTCTAGTTCTTCTTGCCCT
The DNA here is from genome assembly GCF_002878395.1 of Capsicum annuum. Lineage (NCBI taxonomy): Eukaryota > Viridiplantae > Streptophyta > Magnoliopsida > Solanales > Solanaceae > Capsicum > Capsicum annuum. Next base: position 1,461 of record NW_025885376.1, read on the forward strand.
TCTTGTGACATGGTATCAGAGCCCATTTCTTAAGGAATCTGAATCTATTTTTTGTTGATTGGTTCATCTTATTTAAGGTTTTTTGGATCTCGTTGCTGAAAGTCATGGCACCGGAAAATCAACCAACAACGGGTCCTCCGATTTTCTCGGGGGGGAAGGGAATTATCATATTTGGGCTATTAAAATGAAGGTTTATTTGAAAGCTCTCAACTTATGGGATGTTGTTGAGAGAGGAGAACCTGTTGTCCAGCCATTTAGAGACGACGCAACTCTCAATGAAATCAAAAAGTATGATGAGTTGGTGACTAGATCTCCAAGAGCTCTCACTTGCATATATTCAAGTCTTACAGAAGTGATGTTTACAAGAATTATGGCTTGTGAAACAGCCAAAGAAGCCT
>NW_025885377.1:0-3548 GCF_002878395.1 Capsicum annuum
ATGTTTTATATTCTCCATTCTACAGTCCGTTGATAATATTAGTGTTGCTTATCTTTAAGGATTTAAGTCAGGTCTATTGATTGTGTTAAGATTCTTACTGTTTTTTTTTTTTTTTTGGGTAAATAAATTGTGTTTATTACCAAAGAACCATGCAAGTACAAAAAAAGATAAGGTCTGGACAGCCCCAGTCTTGCCAGAAACAAACAGCCAACAAGGTCTCATTTCAATCCTAGCTATGGGTAATAATCTAAACTTTTTAAAGCACTAGCTAGTTTAGGCTGCAAACTCCCTCTAATATGGATCTCCTTGATGATGTTGCGTATAACAACACCAATTGATCTTGATGTTCGTTGAAACATTCGAGTATTCCTCTCCTGCCATATTGCATACACACTTGTTGCAAGGGCCATTCGAAAAATCTCCGCACGAGCCTGCTTCCCAGTAAAATGCAGTAATGCCCATGCTACTTCATCCTTCCAACAGAGAGTTTGTTGATCTATGTGCAACCAGTTTAAAATCTTTTCCCATCATGAGGTCGAGTATGCACATTTGAAGAACAGGTGGTCACTACTATCAGTCCCTGAGTTGCACCACATGTCCATTTAGGTGGTGACGCATTATTACAAACTAAGCTTCTCCACTCTACCTTTTGGAACTCCCCTCGTATCTTTACATACATCTTCTTTATAGAGAAGGATGAACAATTCATTAAATCCTATTCAGTCCATCCTACCTTCTCATAGCACCTTTGTGCTTTAATTATCTTCCTTACCACCCAGGACGCCTGCTGTGGATGTATTTCCATACTGTGCATAATACATATGCACCCACTGAATCCACATACTGTCTTGTTTCTTACTCAAGCACCACAACAATTTACATACAACAGCTTTTTTCCATATTGCAACATCTAGGAAATTCAAACTCCCCACAACTTTTGGCCAACACAAAGATTCACAGGCAATCAATGCTTTCCCGGAAGTATCAACACCCCATGACCAGAGAAATTTTCTACAAATGAAATTTTCTACAAATGGATTCTAGGGAGAGGAAGGGTCGTGACCTCGATCAGGTGAGGTGCATTAAGGGGGAGGACGGTAGAGTGTTGGTGGAGGACGGCCACATAAAGAAGAGATGGCAGTCGTACTTTCATAGGCTCTTGAATGACGAGGGGGACAGAGCTATTGTGTTAGGGGAACTGGAGCACTCAGAGGAGTGTCGGGATTTTAGCTATTGTAGACGTTTTAAGATAGAAGAGGTTAGACAGGCAGTCCGCAGGATGCGTAGGGGTAGGGCGACGGGGCCGGATGAGATACCGGTGGAGTTTTGGAAGTTCGTTGGAGAGGCTGGTGTAAGGTGGTTGACTGGATTGTTTAATGAAATTTTCAGGACGGCAAAGATGCCCGAGGCGTGGAGGTGGAGTACCATGATCCCTCTCTATAAGAATAAGGGGGACATTCAGAGTTGTAATAACTATAGGGGGATTAAGTTATTGAGTCACTCTATGAAGATCTGGGAGAGAGTGGTCGAGGTGAGGCTGAGACGGATAGTGTCTATCTCGGAAAACCAGTTCGGATTTATGTCCGGCCGCTCGACGACGGAGGCAATCCACCTGGTACGGAGGTTGGTGGAGCAGTATAGGGAAAGGAAGAAGGATATGCACATGATGTTTATCGACCTGGAAAAGGCTTACGACAAAGTCCCCAGGGAGGTGCTTTGGAGATGCTTGGAGGTGAGGGGAGTACCGCAGGCATATATCAGAGTAATTAAGGATATGTATGAGGGAGCGAAAACCCAGGTGAGGACGGCGGGAGGAGACTCAGAGCATTTCACTGTCCGGACAGGATTGCATCAGGGATCTACTCTTAGTCCCTTTTTGTTTGCGTTAGTAATGGATGTGTTGACGCGGCGTATTCAAGGGGAGGTGCCGTGGTGTATGCTCTTTGCAGACGATGTAGTTCTGATAGATGAGACTCGAGGGGGTGTAAATGACAAATTAGAGATGTGGAGGCAAACTCTTGAGTCTAAAGGGTTCAGGGTGAGCAGAAGCAAGACAGAGTATGTGGAATGTAAGTTTAATGACGTGAGGCGGGAGAACGAGGTAGTAGTGAAGCTGGAAGCACAGGAGGTATGTAAGAGGGATAAGTTCAAGTATCTCGGGTCCATGATCCAGAGTAACGGTGAGATTGACGAGGATGTCTCGCACCGTATTGGGGCGGGATGGATGAAGTGGAAACTCGCGTCGGGGGTGCTGTGTGATAAGAAGGTGCCGCCCAAGCTTAAAGGCAAATTCTATAGGGTGGTAGTCCGTCCGGCCTTGCTGTATGGAGCGGAGTGTTGGCCAGTTAAGAACTCCCACATCCAAAAAATGAAGGTGGCAGAAATGCGGATGTTGCGCTGGATGTGTGGACTGACTCGAGGGGATAGAGTTCGGAATGAGACTATCCGGGAGAAGGTTGGTGTGACTTCAGTGGAGTGTAAGATGCGGGAAGCACGATTGAGATGGTTCGGACACGTGAAGAGGAGGGGCATGGATGCCCCGGTCCGTAGGTGTGAGAGGCTAGCGTTGGATGGTTTTAGGCGGGGGAGGGGTAGGCCGAAGAAGTACTGGGGTGAGGTGATTAGGTGGGACATGGAGCAGTTACAGCTCACCGAGGACATGACCCTAGATAGGAAGGTCTGCAAGACGCGAATTACGGCAGAAGAGTAGGGCCAGATTGGGTCGCTAGTGTAGGGAATTACTTGGTGGGGTTTTTTTTTATTTTTTATTCCCGTTATGATTCCGTATTCAGTGTTCCATGCTTATTACGAATCTGTGTGCTTTCCTCTGCTTTCCTCTGTTTTATATTCCTTATGGGTGCCGTATTTATGTTATGTCATCTGCTTCTGTGCTTTACTATGTGTTTGTGTGATATCTTGTGCCTTGAGCCGGGGGTCTTTCGGAAACAGCCTTTCTACTTCATCAGAGGTAGAGGTATGGACTGCGTACATCTTACCCCCCCAGACCCCACTAAGTGGGAATACACTGGGTTTGTTGTAGTTGTTGTTTGGATTCTATACATTTAATCACCTTCCTTGGCATAACAAATATTTGAGCTCGAAAAATTTGGATTGAAAAAAGTACACTTTTAATTAATTGGACCCTACCTGCATATGAGAGAAATCTTGAAGTTCAGCTCTGAATTCTCCCCATGATCTTCTCTATTAGGCCCTGAATCTGAACAATAGATGTTTTTTTAGAACTCAATGGCACCCCCAGGTACCCTTTCAAAACTAAAATACGATCTTTTGGATGTTGAAAAAGGGGTGTGACAGTTCAAACAACAATTTCACTGAAGTAGTATCTCCTCTGCTAAATAATAACAAATCAACAGCAAAGCTTAATTGGACCACATTCATTCTCTCACACCTTGGGTGGAATTTAAATTTGGGTTCTTTTTTAATTGCCTCATAAGTCTGCTGAAATACTCCATAGACAACACAAGCAAGAAAGGTGACAGAGGGTCACCCTGCCTCAGACCCTTTTTTACATTAAAGGGTTCACTAGG
>NW_025885378.1:0-1730 GCF_002878395.1 Capsicum annuum
TTCTTGTAATCATGAAAGATGAAGAAATCAAAGAGATTAAAGGGTAGAAAATTCTAGAATGATGAATTAAATTAAGTTCATCTGTTGGAATTGATGGGTTTGAGTTTATCATGCCTAGAGTGGGGAATGTTGTTTTTAAATGTTCTTATTTGTTGTTTAATGATCAAGAATGAACGGAAAGCAAAAGAAAATGCAAGGCTTTGTCCAAATGTTGCTTTCGAAAGAGGAATTGAGGTATGCTATGATTCAAATGCAGCTATAGATTTGATTTGACTCTGTACTTATATTTGAATAAAATGTTCGCGACTAGCCTCTGGCCATTTTTTATGATTCTTGATTTTTATCATGCATTGACATTGATTGAAGTTATTTAGTGAAGTAATGTTTTGGATTGGGTGTCACACCGATGTTGGTATATGAACAGAGTTTGTCTCCTATAGGTCATATCTGAGGGGTCCCTTTTGAACCTAGTGTATGCGTATACTTTGCATACAAGCCATTTTATTACATTTGCACATATAGTTGTTTTTACTGTCTCATGATTCGATTTCTCAGGTCATAATGACAACTACTATCATCCACTAGTAGGTAGGCCAACCCACAGTCGAGAATAGTGAGTAATGGGCTAACAAGTGAAAAAGATAACCAAAACTGAATAAAAAGAGAATTAGAGCTAGAAGAAAATAAATGTTCCCTAAGACCTAGTATCAGTCGATACAGGAGGAACTAGCATAATAGGACTACTAGGAGAAGTAGAGATAAACCACCAGATTCTATATGTAATGAGGGATGAGAGAGAAGTCTCTCAAATTATACTTCTGATATAAGTATAAAGTGACCGTTAATCAAATATAGAACCCAAATAATCAGTAAATAATCTTTGGTAAAAAAAGGTTTTTGTAAATCAAAATTCCAATAGCAACAATTAATGATTTTGTTGGAATTGTAATTAAGATATGAGAGGCACTAGAACTGTATTTCCAATAATTTTAAAACATTGTAGTTTTTTTGCACTAGTAATCTCTCATGGTATTCAGCATGAAAAATTAATAGGTTATATTCATCTGAACAACTTTATTCCCCTATTGGACGACTATCCCCAATTACAAAATAATGTTTCTTGGGTTTTCATTACTTATCCCCTAACATTCATCCCATATTAGTCTATCTAATTTAGTGGCTCAAGTCTAATTAAATAGAGGTTCATAACTCCACGTCTCATTGTTAATTTCCTTTTCTCATTTGTTATGCCTTCTTTCATCATGATTAAGGATAACATGAGTTATTATGTTGGCAACAGTCAGAAAGCAATAAATTAAAGAGGATCACAATACATGCGCAACGACCCTTTAAGAATCACTTAATACTTTGAACACTACTTCGTTAATCCATCATGATTTTCACAATCCTAGTTTTGGTATTTAGCTACTCATAATAGCCACACAATAATAGTTATTAGAAGAAATCATAATTATGAACTTACGAAGAATAAGATGAAAATCACAAATCACTGTTTAAATTAAAATCTTAAAATCAATGTTAATATTTCAAAGAACACAATATGCCTTAAAAGTATCAATAGAATGTAAACTGAAACATTAAACCTAATATGAGTATTTATAAATAAACATAAAATATATCCTAAACATAATTAGATTTGCTGAGTCAGAGCCTTGGACAAACGAAGGTACTATAGTGGATAGATACCACGATCGTCCTTAGTGCTTGTA
>NW_025885379.1:0-1209 GCF_002878395.1 Capsicum annuum
ATCGGATAATTAAGAATAGAAGTGATTATTTTTTTTATATAGAATAAGTATAAAAAAATTGTTAAGTTAATGAGATAATTGATTTTTTAAATTTTTTATGTAAAACGTAAAAATTTATTACATAGAGAAAAAAATAAATTATTTGAACTACATGTAAAATATAAATAAATTTAACTAATAAAAAAATTTCTAATTATTATATGTAAAAAGAGGAAAAAGTAGAAGTAATGGGACATTTGTGGAAAAAGAAATTGTGGGTGGGGGACCACTGCTATAAAAAAGTTAAGAACTTAATTTTTTGTTATGTTGAACAACTCATTTTTTAGTATCATTTTAATTGATTTGATAATTCACTGTATTTTTTTCTCGGTCATCGTGTAAAATGTAAGAAATTCTTACGTTTTATATTTTTTTTATAAAACGTAAGAATTTTTTACGTTTTACAAAAAAAAATGTAAAACGTGAAAAATTGTAAAAGTCAACTCCATTAATTGATCGTTAAGAAAAAAATAGAAAACGTAATAAATTATTACGTTTAGCCTATTTTGGTAACTTTTTAATAGGTGACCTATTTTGGTCAGTTTTAAATTCTGTGGCTCATTTTGGTTATGAGTTCACATATATCTTATTTATTTAATAATTTTCAATAGATGAGCCATATGTTGCAACAATTTAGTCATCTGTTGCAATAGATGTCTATATTTGTTGGATAATTTTTAATAGATGAGTTAGCTATTGCAACAGGTTAGTCATCTGTTACAACATATGTCTATATATGTTTGATCATTTTCAACAAATGTCTTTAACTGTTTGATCTTTTGCAACAGATTACTCATCTATTGCAACATGTTAATTGAAATCGTAACTTATCAATTCATCTTTAATTTTAGTTAAATCAATGTTATTATTACTAATAATATCTTAATTTGAATAATTTCAAATAAAACTGGTCAATTAACACTTTACTCAAAATGAATATACTTAGATGATCATGTAATTACTATGAGATTAATTGAAATCGTAATTAAATCATCAATTCATCTTTAATTTTAATTAAATCAATTTAGTTATTACTGATAATTACTTAGTTTTAATTATTTCAAATCAAATTGGTCAATTGATCATTCTACTTAAGACGAAACACTTAGTTGATCATGTAATTACTATAAAATTAATTGAAATTGTAAGTGAACTTACTAATTCATCTTT
>NW_025885380.1:0-24991 GCF_002878395.1 Capsicum annuum
AACAACTCTTGAGGTGTTTTACAAAAATTCAAAAATAGTGAAAAAGTGTTCAAAATATTTATGACCAAACAAATATTCTGAAATAAAGTGAAAATGTATTCTAAAATACTGTGAATAATATTTATGGCCAAACGCCTACTTAGTTTACTTTAAACTTCAAGCATTCCTTCTAATTCATTTATTTGTCTTGATATTTTTATGCTCTATTAAATATTAAAAATAACAATTCAATAAATTATTTTTATTTATTATTTTTATTTCAATTTAACATATACTATTTGTTTTTATCAAACTAATTTCATTCAATTTTATTATATTAAAGGAAAAATAAAATTGAAAAATAATTAATTTATTTAGTTTCTAAAATAATAAATAGTGTACAGTCACTTTAGTTATGTTATGAACTAAAGTGAAGCAATTGCAAAAAGTAATTAAATTAAATCTCAAATTAATTTAAAAGAAAAAAAAAGCGTATGGTATTGAATATTCTATTTTGAAAAAAAAATGATAAGGGTGATAATTAATGACCATTTAAAGATAAAAATTGAGTCCATATTTTTACTTATACACATGATGTTTTTGTTGTTCCAATGTGTTGTTTCCGCTTGTCCATTAGAATTTACTACAACTTGAATGACTTTTCAGAAATTTAATATAACTTTTGCTTGTTGTACAACTGCTTGAAGTTGAATTATGTTGTTAAATTACGAAATTGCTTAAATGACATTTTTAAGCTCGGTCGTCATTCAACTCATCTTTCTATATAGTACTAGATAGGTATGATCAGATTGCATATAAATATAAATATAAAATAAATTTTGCATATTATCTAAAATAAATATATTTCAATACACAATAATATAATTATTGTACACATAGCATAAATTTCAAAAGGATTGTTTATACAACCATGGAAATATCATTCTACTGGATGCTCACATGACATTCACATATCATAATTATTGCCAATTTACATTGCTACATATACTATTTATAAATTTTACAATAACGGATGTATTTTTCATGCTGTGATCAATCTCTTGGGCAGTCACAATCAAACACCTGTTTCAAATTAGATTTAATGATCAAATGTTAATATTCTAATAATATGATTTAATGATATTATAATAAACTGTAACAAAAAAACTACAACAATATAATCAATGAAGTTTGAAATTGGAGGTAGAGAGGTTGTATTTGAATAATCTTTCTTTGACCCAACCGTAAAAGTCAATTCGAATTAATTCAAACCCATCCATTTAAAGAATAGAAATTATATGTTGTAGCTGCTCCTCGAATTGGTTGACTGTAGAACCTCCTATGCTAAATGTAACATACTTCAGAGTTCATATGACATATCAAACACAATGCTACTACTTACAAATTTAAATGAAAGGAGGTAAAAAAAAAAAGGATCATTTTATGCATTTAAAGATCTTAGTTCCATCGAGCAAGAACTTTCAGAATGGTATATGTTATCTGTGTAGACTATTGACAGATATATAAGGAAAATTATCAATATATAGTATAGATGTATGAGGATGCCCGAATAATTCATAGAAAAATTTAGTAATTCACATGAATGATATGGTTTTGTTTGAGTAACAAAAACTCAAAACTATTTCTTTTTCTCAAGTAGGTAACATTCATTAGAACCTTTACAAATTAAACTTTAACCTTGCATCTCAAGTCTTAAGAGACAAACTGGGAGATGTGTTCTAAAATGAGGTCCATCTTTCATGTATTGAGTGGTCAAAATAAGAAGAAAATTGGATACATTCAGTGTACTTGTGACATACCTCCTCCTTTCTGTTATGGGATAGAAACATAGGAATTATTGGGCATTTATTTTATCTTTTATGAGTTCTCCTTTGGCTTAGTTCATCAAGAACCAAAGTAATGGGAACTGAAGTAATGTTGTTATAAAATGTTTAGGGAAACTCAGAGATAGAATTACAAAGAAACCAAAGTAGAGATTGTGGATCTACTATCTACTATACTGCATAGGTTAACTTCTTGCTCAAGGGACTCTTATTATTTGTTATGCTCAACTAAAACAAGTGCAGTCTCTTAGAGTAAGTTTATCTCGATTGGGGGTATCAGAGGTGCGCATTCCTGTGCAAGTCCTAGGATACAAGATAGATTATCTCTTCATAGTTTACCTATGTATGTTATTACATGAACCACAAAAGGAAGAATCAAATGTCCATACCAATATGTCGAGTGTGTTATGTTTCCCATATTAAGGGTATGGGTTGCCCTCTTCTTAGATGATATTGTCTGATCCTCACTCCATAAGCTAACTGTTGAGATCACCTCATAGAACATTTAAGGAAGGTTAGCACGAAGTAGGCAAAAAAGTAGAGGTGCTCACAAGTTGGCTTAGACACTACCATAAAACACACCTAAAGAAAAAGCAGCATACTACTACAAAAATGGTTTTCGAACAAGCTTTGGTCATTCCCGACTATCTTGCCATACAAATCTAATTTTATGAGAAGATGAAGTTTGCACAGTCAATAATAACTATCACCTAATACATGCATGAACTGATCAACATATCAAAACCAAAATGCCCCAGCATTTGGCCTCTAAACATAAGCATAGAAAAAATTTTAAAATGAAATTTCAATACTCTTATATTGGTCAGACTCAAAAGTCATGGTTACCACGTGGGTTTGAGGTAAAATCCGACTATAGAACTGATCAACATATCAAAACCAAAATGCCCCAGCATTTGGCCTCTAAACATAAGCATAGAAAAAATTTAAAATGAAATTTCAATACTCTTATTTCAAGAATCAATAATTTGAGGTTTTTGTCATAGATTTCATTGGAAATCATGTATTTCCACATTAATTGTAGGTGAGAATGGACAGACAGTCTTATATATAAATTAAATGATTAAGCAGTTGGTTTAAACCTTTTCTAGATTGCAAGTTTTAAAAGCATAGCCACTTAACTATAATTTAAACCTTGAGGAACTTAGACACATTCGACTATGCCTCGGTTCAGATCAATCCCTTTGGTCTAACCACCCTTAAGACCTAAGGCTATTTCTATAAAAAAAAAAAAAAAGGTGATCTCATCTTCTCCAAGTATTATGACGACCAAAATGAAACTACAAACGACTGAAACAGTAGTGCAATTAAGAAATTGCAAACACTCCAAAGATTGGTCTTAGGATCGAAAAAGAATGTGGTGGAATCACAATAAAATACTCGATTAATTCCACAAAATACCTGCCATCTCTCATACTTGAATTCGAAGCAAAGCCAGCTCTGGCACTGTCACGGGGAATTTAAACTCTCCACCCAATATGGGACTCCAACCATCCTCTATTATCCTAGTCTTTCTCTTTGCAGCATCTTCTAGAACTTTAATTATATATAGTTGCCATTCACATTCATTAAGAGTCAATAAAGCTATCAAAAATTCTTGAAAAATCTTCTTCGAGTATAAAGTAGAAAGGTGAAACACTATACTGCAAAGTTAACCAGAGAAATAATACAAGCAGGCTAGAAAATATTATACATGAAGAGAAACTTATCACAATAGATCATGAGAATAGGCTGATCAACATGTTTCTCTTCAGATCGTCTTGTAAGTGTGAGTGTATAGAGTACACTTTGTTAACTACATTACAGCTAACTCTGATCAACATGTTTCTCTTCAGATCGTCTTGTAAGTGTGAGTGTATAGAGTACACTTTGTTAACTACATTATAGCTAACTCACTTATGCCATGACTATTATGTTGACCTCAAACCAGCAACTAATACAATGATTTCCTTTTGTTGAAGACCGTTGTAGAAAAAAATGCTTGGGAGTTTCTGCATAGTGTATGCAACCAATGCGGGTACCAGTTAATGTTGCAATAGGAAAACCTGTAAATTACCCAAAAATTTACACCAAGAAGATGAAATAACCTAATTTGGCAACAATCTCACTTCCTCCAACAACACCATAAGACTCTATCATCTGCATCCCTACATTCATCATCATTATTTTGAATCCAAGTCCAGGAATGATGAACATTAAAGTAAATGGTATCGCTGCCAATGTGATCTTTCATAAGAGTAGAAAGATAAAGATATGACAGAACAAGAAGGATGACACGTAAGTCAGGCAATCAGGTATCCGCATTAAAATACAATCTGACATATATCAAACAAAGGCACAATGTACTCACTCATATGTAAGAAAACACAACCAGTTCTAGCTCACTTCTATATGATCTGCCAATTTGCAGGATAAAGGTTGTATTAGAAAACTCTAAAATCCAAAAATAAAGATAGAGACTACAAAATTTCAAGCATGAGAATAAAGATGTGACTACTACTTTTTTTCTTCTAAAATTGAAATCAATACTATAGTGATTATGTTATTCGAGAAGTAAAAACTCTTATATTATAAATATATTGTTTAAGTATTGTAGCATATAAGTACGTCATATCTTCTATTCGCCGCAGATCACGTTGCAAAGGCGGATCCATATTGACGCAAGGGAGGTCAGTTAGACCATTTTCTCCAAAAAATTATATTGTGTGTATCGCCGCAAATATATTGCAACATTTCTATACAATAATTCCTTTTGCGCATTTAAACTCCTCATAATTATTTTCACAAGTTACTATCAATCAGAGGAGGAAATAAGATTATAAATTTATGGATTTTAGATTCTGAAATAAAAAAAGTTACTGAATTCTTAATAAATAACCATTCTCTTATTCTATACTACAATTTTTACAAGTTGTAGGTCCAAATTTCAGCATAATCTCCATATTATTGTTTCTCTCATCTTTTATTGTATCCATCTTTGATAACACCACAATACTACATTATTAAAAAAATTAGTAATTTAATTAGCAACCTTAGATCCTCATTGTAACTCGGTGAAATCATATGTGACAGAAAATTAAATTACATTGAAATGAGTGGAAAGCAAGAGCTTTTACATTCTAAGTCCATAGAATTAGTTGTGCTTGATCCATCCGAGGTTATTGGTTGTCTTTTCTATAACCAAACAAACCTAAAACTTTGATTTACAAAATTAAGATGACTAATAAATTTTATAATCATGCATGATGCAGGGTAATTATGTCCAGACAATCAATTAGGTACAGTTATAACGATATAACAAGTACAATCCCTAATTAGTGTTGCTCACATTTGAATCTTAGAGCTCCCGGACAAGATATATGACCACCACTATTGGCATTGCCTTCAAACATATAAACATTTAGATAAAAGTTAGATACCAAAAGGTGAATAATTATATTATAAGTCATTCCCGATTCGCGAGTACATGCATCAAGAAATACAAAACTTACCTAATTTGAATACAAAGCACTGAAATTAGCCTATTTATAAAAATTGCGAGAAGACTTAAGTCATGAAATTAACTTATTTTCATGAACCTCTAACATCTACAATCAAAGTCTTATTTACTTCACAACTCCTAACACCTTCTTTTGTGCCTATTTTTATGTAATTGTTTTGAACCTTTTTTCTATGTTGCTAGCTTCAATGTATTTGTTCTGCTGTATCTCTAGGCACTTTTTATTCGACAAGTAATTTAATGCATCAAGCATGTATACCCATCAAAGTTTCAATGTCAATAAAACAAGAAACAAAGTTCAAATTAAAATGCAAATCAGAACAACAATAAAACATCAACAGTTCCTTAGGTTTATCATTTCAATTTCATTCATTCATTCATGGTATAGCTATATAAAAAAAAATATATTAATATTTTATAGGAAACTATAGCTCCACACAATACTATTAAGGCTCACCATAAATGTTGTCCCATAATTTTTGCCAATTTCGTATGGTAGATACATTTACACACACATATGCAATTGAAGCTCCAAAAATCATCCATTATCGCTATAAAATCATAAGAAAGTAAAAGAGAAAGAGATAGACTAAGAAAATTTTACCAAATCGTCTTAATGCACAAATTATTGATTCAGTAATGTCAAATTATGAAAATTTAATCACCTTGAATCTCAAGGTGATCCACGAGCTCCTTTTGAAAACATAGAAACTGAAATGTTGCCTGCAATTTCTAGCCTTCACTGTCCATGGAATTCAATTCTGCCATTCTAAATTGGATTAATTCTGAGTTTTGCACATTCCTTTGCCTCTTAGGGTATATTTCTTAGGTCTTCAACTTGATACTCTATTAGTTCTGATTATACAAAATAAAGCGAGCCTTGAATTAGAGACTCAAGAATAGAAAATGAGAGAGAGAAACATGAAGATCTAGCTATGAAGGGAATAATCTAGAATGAAAAGGAAAGAGAATCTGAAGTATTTTAAAAACTTACCCGTAGAGATAGATGGAACTTCGAAATAAGGAAGGAGCAGCAATTAGTAAAGGAGGATTGTGAAGAGACCTGCAGTTGTCTAATAGAATTATCAATTCGTTCAGAATTTAGAATTTAAAAATAAAAACATCAACAATATAATCCATGAATTACAAAGTCGAAAGAGATTCAGAAAATATTTGAGGAAAAATTGAGAGAAATATGAGCTGGAGAAGTAATTGTTCAAAAGTCTTAGAAAAAAATAAAACATGTATAACACATAGATAAAGAGAAAAAAAAAAGAAACAAGAAATTAGAGAGGAAAACAGATGAACAACAAGAACGGTGGACTCTAGAATATGTAGTATCTTATAAGATTTGACAATGGAGTATTCTAGAGTTATGAAGATAGGATTTTATGTGTGAAATTACAAAACTACCCTTGACCGTTCCTTCACTCCCTTTTTTATATAGTAAAACTAAAATATAATAAAAATAGGTTAGTATGTGTTCACAATACGTATCAATGTATTTGTGTCCATCCATTTAAGGTCCATCAATTTTTTATGTATCTAAAAGGTTCGAACGTGTTCATAATATATGTAAATGTATATATGCGCAGTTGAATACACATATATATTAGTGTTTACTTTGTTTGATACATCAAATTGATAATAGATACGTCGATTAATGAATTTAATATTTAAATAATAATAATAAAATAAAATTAATCAAATTACATAACCAAGATATATATATGTTTCTGCCTGATATTAACAAAATTAATGAAATTATTATTCTAAAGAGTAATAAAATAAAATTAATCAAGCACAGATGCATTGCTTGATTTTCTCCTTATATTAAAGGATTTAATTAATTTAAATTTTCAAAATTAGTTGGTCATGGATCAAATGTGAGAGAGAAAGCAATTAGCTTCTTGGTTATGAAATTTGTGCAAGTTACTCAAAAATTATTTGCATCCTCAAATTTACTTAAAAAATTAATATTTTCTCAATTTGAATAGTAGACACTTTCTCTCTTTTATCCTAACTTTGTAAAATGTCTATTTACCCTTACATTGCCAATCTTTTATTTTTTATTTCTTCAAATCATAATTTTTTAAAACAATTATATAACAAATCTCGGTAGAAAAAAATAAGCATTATTGGTTAGACAAAAAGGAAAAGTGAGTAACTTAAGTGCATAAATTATTGACATTTAATAAAGAAATGAGTGAACAAATTTTATTTTAAAAAAATTATTATTAATAATAAAACTTTAATATCTATTTATACAAGTAAAATCATAGAGAGGGATAGTTTTATTGATATATTTTACTATAAGTAATAAAAATAATTATAAAAAATAGAGGTATATTTTATAATAAATCCCTAAAAGATCATCAATTTATATTGTAATTAAATTATAATTCAGAAATAATAATTAATGACAAAACTCATTTATCTATATAGACAATTAAGAATAAGAGATAAGTACAATTTAAATATGCATATATACTTAATACATGTAATATTTGAATAATGCCATAAAAGATAGCATTAGATTTTGTAATAAGTTCATAAAATTCTACTTATAATGTTAATAAACTTAACAAAAATCTATAAATACCTAGAAATGGTAAAAGAGAGCAAAGAGATGACGCTTTTAGAATTGTGTTGAGTATTAGTGTGAAATGACTATATTTTCCTTGGTCGTCCTCTAACTCATCTTTCTATATAATAAAAAAATAATATATATAAAAAACTAAAATATAATAAAAATAGGTTAGTATGTATTCACAATACGTATGAAATTATTTGTGTCCATCCGTTTAAGGTCCATCATTTTTTTATCTATCTAAGAGGTTCGAACATGTTCATGATATATGTAAATGTATATATGCGCAGTTGTATACACATATATCTAAGTGTTTAATTTGTTTAATACATCACATTGATAATAGATACATCAATTAATGAATTTAACATTTAAATAATAATAATAAAATAAAACTAATCAAATTACACAACCAAGATATATATATTTTTGTCTTATATTAACAAAATTAATGAATTTATTATTCTAAAGAGTAATAAAATAAAATTAATCAAACACAGATACATTGCTTGATTTTCTCCTTATATTAAAGGATTTGATTAATTTAAATTTTCAAAATTATCTTGGATCAGAAATCACAATATATTCGGTTCTCGCCTCTCTATAATGTATCCGCCTATCTTTTTATGAAACTTTATGTAATATTATAAAGTTGTGAGAGAGAAAACAATTAGCTTCTCAGTTATGAAATTTGTGCAAGTTGCTCAAAAATTATTTATATCCTCAAATTTACTTAAAAAATTAATGTTTTATCAATTTAAACCGTAGACACTTTCTCTCTTTTATAACTTTGTAAAATGTCTATTATCCTTACATTGCCATTTTTTTTCTTTTTTACTTCTTCAAATCATGATTGTTTAAAACAATTATATAACAAATCTCTGTAGAAAACATAAGCATTATTGGTTAGACAAAAAAGAAAAGTAACTTAAGTGCATACATTATTGATGTTTAATAATGAAATGAGTGAACAATTTAAAAAAAATATATATTTATTATTAATAATAAAACTTTACTATCTATTTATACAAGTAAAATCATACAGAGGGATAGTTTTACAGATATATTTTAATGTAACTAATAAAAATAATTAACAAAAAATAGAGGTATAATTTATAATAAATTCCTAAAAGATCATCCATTTATATTGTAATTAAATTATAATTTAGAAATAATAATTAATGACAAAACTCATTTATCTATATAGACAATTAAGAATAAGAGATAAGTAAAACTTAAATGTACATATATACTTAATACATGTAATATTTAAATAATGTCATAAAAGATAACATTAGATTTTGTAATAAGTTCATAAAAATCATTCTACTTATAATGTTAATAACAGGTGCACGTTAATAACAGCCCGATGCACTAAAACTATCGTTATGTGCAGTGTCCTGGGAAGAACCCACCACAAGAATGTATTATACGCAATTTTACCTTGCATTTCTGTCAGAGGCTGATTCCAAGGTTTGAACCCGTGACCTCCTACTCACATAGAAACAACTTTACCAGTTACTCCAAGGCTCCCCTTCACTTATAATATTAATAAACTTAACAAAAATCTATAAATACCTAAAATTAGTGAATGAGAGCAAAGAGATGATGCTTTTACAATTGTGTTGAGTATTAGCATGAAATGACTATATTGCCTTTGTCGTCCTCTAACTCATCTTTCTATATAATATATAATAAATAAATAATATAATATAATATAATAAAACAATAAATAATAAAATTTACCAAAAAACCTTCATATTTTGCAAAAATAACCATTTGGACGATAGCCAAATGTCCTCCACCCCAAATATCCCTTTACCCCATTGATAAAATTACACAGAGAAGGACTTCTAGAATTGTGTTGAGTAGAGTATCAGTGTGAAATAACTATATTGCCCTTGGGCGTCCTCCAGCTCACTCTCCTATAAAATAAAAATGAAATGATTATCTATTTACATTGATACAGATACAACAACAACAACATACCCAGTGTATTCCCACATAATAGGATCTGAGGAGGGTAGACTGCACACAGACCATACAACTACCTCAGGTGAAGTAGAGAGGTTTTTTCCGATAGACCCCCGGCTTAGAATTATATTTTAACAGATACTTAACGACAATATCTCTTGTTTCTTAAAAGATATAATACAAGTTATGATATAAGAAACACAACCCTATTTCTGCAAGTCTATCCAGCACAACGGATGCAGTTCTAAAGTGAATAACGCAGTGTGAAACCATATCCTTTTAGAAATAAAGCAAGTAAATATTAGATGCCTTATTTCATTAAATATGTCCTTTAAGTAAAATCCCATGTAGATAATAGAAAACAGATGGGAATAACAAAAAGTTAAGAGGACTGCATATGATATAGAGATTGGTGAGCATGCCAAGGTCACCACCTAGAAGCAGCACACCCATGCTATTTGAACCAGAGGATCTATCAACGTTTTTAACTTTGGCATAGTTTATCAATACATATATCTACTTTGGCAACACCAGCAGCAGACAACAGTTCATCATAAAATTAAAATCCATCAATTCTCTATGAAACAGTTCCATATTCCATCTGTGTACAATTGTTTATGCAATTTGTTGACAAATGAATGCTTTGGTACAATGTCAAGGTTCGACGTCTGTTAAATCTGTCTACTGCAAAACTAAAATAAACAAATAAGTGTATTAGAAGAATCCTTCCTCTAACCACTTAAGCTTTTACATAATGTGATACACATTTCAACAGACTTTAGGTGCAGTAGGATGATATGAATGAATCAGCAGTTACTGTAGTCGGAAGCAATCAAGAAGTTACTTACTCCCAACCCATTAAAAGATCCAATCTAAAGAAAGGTCCTGCACCCTGCTGGAAAGCTGTTCTTTTCCTCCTAATTTAGAGAGTGTGGTAAAAGGCTCGGAATCATTGACAGCTAAGTTCCAACTCATCATAACCTGAACAAAACACGGGCTTGAACGTAAACAGATAATTCAACCTTAGAATATGGAAGTAGAATACCTGCATGGATCTATGTAATATAAACTGGAGATAGGATTGAGTGTTAATCCCTTCTTCTGGAAAAGAACTTGAGTTAACACCAGCCTAATAACCTCAGCAAATATCCCAGTCACCTGGTAAACTGTACCCACTATAACAACAACAACAACAACAAACCCAGTGTATTCCCACATAGTGAGGTCTGGGGAGGGTAAGATGTACGCAGTCCATACCTCTACCTCTAAAGAAGTAGAAAGGCTGTTTCCAATAAACTCCCGGCTCGAGACACAGAATACTACACAAATTCATAGTAAAGCATGGAACAAGATGGCATAACATAAATACGACACAATAGAAAACAGAGAAAAGTAAATAGATTCGTATAAAGCATGAAACAAGGTATCATAACAAGAATAATACCCCCACCAAGTAATTTCCCTACACTAGCAACCCAAACTGACCCTAGCCTTCTGCCCTAATTCGCATCCTCCAGATCTTCCTATCTAGGGTCATGTCCTCAGTGAGCTGTAAATGCTCCATGTACCGCCTAATCACCTCTCCCCAGTACTTCTTCGGCCTGCCCCTACCCCGCCTAAAACCATCCAAAGCTAGCCTCTCAGACCTACGAACCGGGGCATCCATGCCCCTCCTCATCACATGTTCGAACCATCTCAATCGGACTTCCCACATCTTATTCTCCACTGGAGTCACACCAACCTTCTCCTTGATAGTCTCATTCCGAACTCTATCCCCCTAGTCAGCCCACACGTCCAACGCAACATCCGCATTTTCGCCACTTTCATTTTTTGAATGTGGGAGTTCTTAACTGGCCAACACGCCGCTCCGTACAACATGGCCGGACGGACTGCCACCCTGTAGAATTTATCTTTAAGCTTAGGCGGCACCTTCTTATCACACAACAACCCCGAAGCAAGCTTCCATTTCATCCATCCCGCCCCAATACGGTGCGACACATCCTCGTCAATCTCACCATTACCCTAAATCACGGACCCGAGATACTTGAAACTATCCCTCTTACATACCACCTGTGATTCCAACTTCACTACCACCTCATTCTCCAGCCTCACGTCATTAAACTTGCATTCCAAATACTCTGTCTTGCTCCTACTCAACCTGAACCCTTTAGACTCAAGAGTTTGTCTCCACACCTCTAATACCCCTATAGTTATTGCAACTCTGAATATCACCCTTGTTCTTATAAAAAGGAATCATAGTACTCCACCTCCAAGCCTCGGGCATTTTCGCCGTCTTGAACATTTCGTTAAATAATCCAGTCAACCACCTTAAACCAGCCTCGCCAGAAAACTTCCAAAAATCCACCGGTATCTCATCAGGCCCCGTCGCCCTACCCCTTCGCATCCTGCGAACAGCCTCTCTAACCTCCTCTACCTTAAAACGTCTACAATAACTAAAATCCCGACGCTCCTCTGAGTGTTCCAGCTCCCCTAACACAATAGCTCTATCCCCTTCGCCATTCAAAAGCCTATGAAAATACGACTGTCATCTATTCTTAATGTGACCGTCCTCCACCAACACTGTACCGTCCTCCCTTTTAATGCACTTCACCTGGTCGAGGTCACGACCCCTCCTCTCCCTAGCCTTAGCGAGTCTAAACAACTTTTTTTTCCCTCCTTTCTCCTGTAACCCCGCATACAAAGCTCTCAAAAGCTGCCGTCTTAGCCGCCGTAACGCCAACTTAGCCTCCTTCCTAGCTAACTTGTACTCTTTCCTGTTTACCCGCTTCTCTTCTTCGTCCTTACTCTCAAACAACTTAGCATACGCCCCTTTCTTGGACTCCACTTTCTTCTTAACCTCTTCATTCCACCACCAATCCCCCCGATGATGCCCGGCCCGACCCCTAAAAACACCCAACACCTCACTAGCATTCTCCCTGATGCACCTAGTCACCCTATCCCACATACTATCCACGTCCCCCCCTACACTCCCACGACCCCATTCCCGCCAACTTCTCCCCTGTCTTCCACGCATTCACTAGCGTCAAGACGCCCCACTTAATTCTAGGTCTACACTCCTCACCCTTTCTCTTCCTATCCTTCTTTATACCCAAATCCATAACCAAGAGCCTATGCTGGGTCAAAAGATTCTCACTCGGGATGACCTTACAGTCCTTACACAACACCCTATCCCCTCTCCTAAGCAACAAAAAGTCAATCTGGGTCTTGGCTATCGCGCTTCGAAAGGTGATCAGGTGATCGTCCTTCTTCGAGAAGCCCGAGTTCACCACCACCAGTCCAAAGGACCTCGCAAAATCCAATAGAGTAGCCCCCTCTTCATTTCTTTCCCCAAAACCAAAACCACAATGCACATCACCAAAGCCTCACGATAACGCCCCGATGTGCCCATTGAAATCTCCTGCTACAACAATCTTCTCCGAGCTAGGCACGCCTCTCACCACCTCATCCAAAGCCTCCCAAAACCGCATCTTCTCCTCCCTATACAAGCCCACTTGCAGCGCATAAGCACTACACACGTTCAGGGTAAACCCCCCAATGACCAACTTAATAGTCATCAACCTATCGCTGATCCTCTTTACCTCTACTACCTGACCTTTAAGCTCTTCATCTACTAAGATGCCAACTCCATTCCTACGCTTCTCGCTCCCAGAGTACCAAAGCTTGTAACCATCCACATCCCTAGCCTTAGACCCTACCCACTTGGTCTCTTGAACACACGCAATATTAATCCTCCTCTTTCTAAGAATCTTCACAAGCTCTATGGACTTACCCTGAAGAGTCCCTATATTCCAAGACCCAACCCTCAACCTACCATCTCTATCCACACGTCTTCCTCTGCCGCCCCTGAGGCCAAACCTCGGCCTCCCTCCCACCCCTGCCCTTTCCTCTTCCCCCGCCCCCACAACAGCCCCCCGCCCCAACCCCCTTGGACATGACCCTATCCAACCATCAACACCCACAGTCACTACTACAAGAAAATATAAGAAAATATAAACAACGGTAGTAACAAAGCAGCCGCAGGAAATACAAGGCTCACACAAATTAGAAGAAATAATCAAGAAACTAAACTAAACTCAAATAGGGAGAAAAAAAAAACCAAGGTGAGGACAAGACTAACAGTAAAAAAAATAGAGCACACTAATGGCCTGGCACCAAGGATAGCCAAACAAATAATAAGGAGCGGTGCAAGTCACGAATATACAACAGCAGACACGCAAGTCAAGATACAAAAGATAGTACGATAAATAATATGAAGCAACATAAGAGGTGACAGTAATAAAGCAACAACAGGAAAAGGAAGGTACAAGTAAAGTAGATGGAATCATCACGGAAAAAGTCTACCCCACAAATTAATACTAAGTCAAGCGATGTACTAATCCAAAACACAACTCAACAACAATCTCCAAACAAAGCAGCCAGACACTACTACTCACACAAGCAACAGGAAGGATGCCAAAAAATTGAAACAGAAGCCGTAACAAGAGACAAGGACACGACAGCAAAATAATATACAGGAAATCAAAAACTGACTGAAGTGGCTAAATGCCAAAAAGTGTAGATGTCACCGGTACGCCTGCTAGCTGCTGGTTCCGTCAAGTTGATGTCAAAAATCGTTGGCGGAGTAAGGTCGCTGGTAAAAAGACTGTTGGTACGTTTTCGGAGTGTTGCTGGAGAGTCGTCGGAGTAACGCCGGAGAGCCTTCTGCAATCTTGTCGGGATCTGGACGTCTTCTAACCCGAACCACCTGTTTGACCAACCTATTTTGCAGCAGGTGAAACCCCTCACTGTTGCCGGCGTCGAGTCGGGAATCGTAGTTCCACCGGTGACAGGAGCGACGGAACCAAAAGGGAATTTAAGGGGGGAAAGGGGGGGCGAGTATAAAGAGGAACTGGGGGTGAGGGAGATCTGGGGTGGGAGAGAGATTCAAACTTACCTTTTTCGGCTCAATCGACGCCGTCGCCGGCCTCAAAAGCTGCCGGTCAGTCAGGGTGGAGCGTGAAGGTGAGCGTTAAATAGTAAAGGTTAAAGGTGGAAGCAAAATAAAAACCAGAACATGTAAAATCAAGTTTTGGAAACTGGCAATCGAACAGAAGGGGGAGAGCAAACGAAAAGTCTAGGGGACCACAGCTATCAGACTAGAGCAGCCAGTACTCCCCACAAGTCACAAGCCCAATATTCTTTAATCCATCCCCCTACCAAAAATACTCGTAGTGGTGTCTCATTGAGAGCCTCGCCGGTCATTAACTCCGGCGAGGACGTGATGGCAGGAAATGGAGGCAGTTTGTGGTGGCTATTCCTGTTGCTTTGACGAGAAGAGAAGAGAGAAGTGCCTAGGGGAGGCGCTGAGGAGAAGAGGTGGCAGCAGCGATGCTGTTCGCCGGTGGTAACGACGGTGCCGGAGAGAGATGCTGGTGCGTGGTGCTTGGTCGGATATTCTCCGGCTGGCCTGTTTGATGGAGGAGGCGCGACGGCTGGAGGCGGATTCTCGATGGGTCTTCGCTGGCTGGAGCTGGTTGGAGCGGCTATTGGTCGCCCCGTCGTCATTGATGGTGACCGGTACAATGGTCGCCGGAAGGGGGGGAGAAAAGGGAAGGAAGCAGTGGACGAAAAGAGGCTGACCGTCGTTGTTGTTGCCGTTGGTGGTGCGGCGCTCGTGGTGGAGGTTTTTTAGAGAGAAGATGGAAAGAGAGAATTTCCCCATAGGAGGCTATTACAACACAAATACTGACCCAAAAACATGTTCAAGAATACGTCGCATCTTAGTTTGTCAGTTCCACAAATAACAACTATGACAAAGGTGGCCACCGGCATCAGAGCTTTACAGATAATATTTATAACTTCTATAGTAGGAGATGCATTTTTGTTGTTGTGATCAATCTCTGGGGCATTCACGATCAAACACCCGTCAAATTAGATTTAACTATTAAATTAGTTAAAAAGTTCAAAATATGATAATAAAACAAATCTTTATTCAACGAATACGAACAGAATAGTTATTAGAATAAAAGTTCCACTAACCTAAACTATTATGGTATTGAAATAGAAATCCATTTATAAATTGAAAGAATTACATTGTAGGTAGCATTAGTAACACTGTACGTATCTCTTTATTTTTAAAATTTCAGATAAATAGCTACATACCTTTGGCAAAGTAGCTGCATTGTTGTGAAATGCTTATACCACTTGACACCCATAGATGTTAACAAACTCAAACCCCATATGATGAAAACCAAATGTAAAAGTCACAAACAACAACCTGAGACAATCATCACAAAAATAAATCAAGAATCAATAGACATTGCATATGTTGTTCCACCACAAGTACCACAAACAGAATCAGACAACACAGTACAACAAGAACAAAATCAATCAGAAGTCAATAGTAACAACAACAACAGAAAGGCCATAGAAGAAAATCTATCACCAGACAAAACAAGACCAAGATTCAGTGGCCTTGCTGCTGTTTAATCTAATGATGATGATGCATATATTATAATTTTTTTTACTTTTTTGCCTCCACAAATTTGCCAAAGTAACTCTTATAGCAGTATCAATTTCTAGGTTAATTTTTTTTTATTTTTTGTTATATAATGTTTTCTTTTTCTTGTTACTTACATGACATGGATAATACAGTATTAAAGTGACATGTACAAGGTCTATACATATTTTCACATGGGAAAAAGTAATCACCTTGAAAGTCTAACTTTAAGGGATTTGATTGCAACTACTGGAGATTTATCAGCCATATCTAGCAGTTCCTGTCCAACATTAGTGGCAAGATCATTCCAAAGAGACACAACAACAGTCTTCTTCCTAATAAAGAAAGTATCATATGTTAAATTCAATATTCTAGAGAAATCCAAAATATACGAGAAGTGGACAACATACAAACATACATCTCATCGGCAATAGTTATGCCACGTTTTGGGACTGTCTCATTGTTACTCTTCCTCCATATGCTTATTGTCGGAGATATACTTAGAACAACCCCAATAACATCTAAAATTCATTGATTTAAAACATTACTCCATAGTTAAAGGTTATGATAAGACAACATAAGAATTTAAGCATCAGGTTGCAAGTTCCTTACCAACAAGCGAATAGAAATATAAATATATATAATAGTGTGTGTGTGTGTATATATTTATATCAGAGAGAGAGAGAGATCTAGATCTAGATCTAGATATAGATATAGAAGTAGAAATTAAACTGCATGTGAAATAAAATTTTAAAAATCAGTTAGTACGAAGAGGCGGAGATAAATTTCAATAACAAAACAATAGAAACATGGTACCACCTGCTCCTCTTGCACGCCAATGACCACCAGTCACCTTCGTGCAATGTAGGCTAGCAGCAGCTAATGATTTGATTCTTTATAGAGACTTGTCACAAGACCAGGTTGGCCTGCTCTAGCTGTACGTCCAATCCTGTATAAAAAATCTACAGCGGACGTGGCAAAGTAAGCCTAGAATGAGGGGAAAAACCTTACCATGAGAACAATTCAGTGCCAAATACATGTATACAGAACTACAATGGCAATAAAGGTGTGCAACCAAATTAAAAGGTTCGAGTATCATTGCAAAGACATCGCCATACCTATGATAGCACCAATTTTGCATGACCTGTGATGGTAATTCCATAGCATCCCATTCTATGCCTCTTATAGCAGCAACCAAACCCTCATCTTGCTTAGTTAGCATATGCTGAAGGGCGTGTCCAAATTCATGGAAGACATTTTCAACCTACAAAAGCAGAACATAATCAATGCCAAAAACACGCCTCATGGTAACTTTACTTCTGTAAAAGTAAATGTTTGGTACTATACTACCATAAATTTTCATGAACTGTAGATACAACCCTGCAGATGATCTGAAGCATCATGTATCTCAGAAACAAGGTAATCAAGAAACCAAGAGTGAATAAAATTTTACCATCAGTTGAGAACTTGAGCAAGAGGATTTGAAAGAAGAAGCACAATAACCTAGGGTTTTTATTTAAAAGAAGAAAGGGGATGTTTCCCCACGGATAATAAAGAAAGAGAATAGTAAAAGATACTCCATGTATACAGGATTACCCAACATTGATATAGTCATTTACATTATCTTAAAATGAATTCCTAAACATAAAATTAGTTAAAATATTAGCTAAAATATTTCCCATGTCCCTCACACCACTAATCCTACCCACCCAAAAAAAGTACTAAAACACCCACTGTGTTGCAAAGCCTAACAAGTAGGAAATTAACCAAAGCTGATGCCATACCATGCAGCACAATAACTTATTGAGAGATTAGCCTAATCATTTTAGAAAACCATGAATTGAAGGCATTTGGAGTCAGAACACATGCTTACCTCACGGAATGTCATTAGGCTGGGCTTATCCCAAACTGGTGGCATTTGATACAAACAATGTGTGCAACAGGCAATCTAGCATTGGCACCATATCGTGATAATATACCATTTCGGCTAACAACTCCACCCATCCATGCACCTCCAGATTTCTCAGATGGATGAAAGTATGGATCAAAATAAAAGTAGGCAATAGGAATCCGAAAGGAACCATTCACGAGGTAAAATCGTACATCATGGTTCCAAACCTAGAAATCACACACATTAGTGAACAACATTATTTGGCATTGCATACAGGAGCAGGAACAAAGGTAAAAGGAAAGGCAAGTGAACTAAGTCTTACCGGAGCTAATCCATCAGCACGCTCAAGATTAATGCCAAACAGCATGTTGACAAGGTTAAAAAAACCATCTATAACTCTAGGCAACGAAAAGTAAGGTCGTAGTTCTTCCGGCAAATAAGCGGCATGTGAACTCAGAGTTGTACACAGGCGTCCAAAGGAAGTTCTACAATATCTAACATTTACTGAATGCTATAGGCAGTGGTCTATTAACAAAGAAGTGGTTTATTTTAAAACTCTATTTACCAACTGGTGAAACGAAAAATAGAATGGGACTTGTGTTGATATTACTAAAGCAAGTACTAAAAACAATTGTTGCTAAGATGAACAATGCTACACGTATGCAATGAAACACAACATATTGAAGCTAAATTATATATTCTACTTAGCAAGATATTAATGGTCTAAAACTATCAGGAAGGGTACATTCCTTGCCATTTTTTCAACTCAATTTGTTATAAAATTTGGTTTAAGAAAGTATAATCAGGAAGCATAAGGCTTCTATCATACTTGTCGACTATCAATAAATAGACATCACAAGAAAGGCATATGAAAACATGTATAAAAAATAAAAAATCACATCTCCACATCCACATCCTTTATTGTTTTCGATCAACACTATCAAGTATCTCATACTGGTTGACGAAAATAGTTTTCTGCTTTTATATCCTAGGAAAGTCCTCGCCTCTTAAGCTAGCTTTTGGTTTAAGTTAGACCCAAGATCCATTTTTTTGTGAACACAAAAAAGGGGGAAGAAATAGAGAGAGACGGCCCACCTCATTTATGGATGATACCATATATGTTCGCACAGGGTCATTTACGGAAAGGCTTAGGAGATATCCTTCTTTACCAACTAAATATTAGAACAGGTGAGCAGCCTTGGATGGTAACTGTACAACACATCCCCAATAAACATTCTGATACTCTTCTAAACTACAGGTATTGAATTGATTACACAAATCTGAGCATACCATCTTAAGTAATTCTATAAATTTTCATTGGCATACAAGCTATCATCATTAACATAAAAAGCTTCTCCATCAAGATGCACACCATCATTTTGAAGGCTATCTAAAAGACGGTTGGACCAGGAAATAGCTAAAGATCCCTTAGGTCACCAACCAACCTCTTAACATTTTAATCTTGGGTTTCCATCAAAGTTGCCTTCTGGACAATTGATACGCCTCATTAAATGAATATGTAAGCAGAAATTATGTCCTTCATTCGGCTATAGAGAAAAGTAGTATCTATCATTACCTCCGTACTGGCATTTTGAAGAATAGCCTACGAAGTAAAATTAAATCCTTTTCTAGACAAGTTAAGGGAACCACATACCTCATATGTCATAGATTTTTTGAACCAAGATGCAATGGCTAATCTCCATACATATATGTACAGCTGGAGAAAATCGCAACCTTTACTTCCGCATATAATGACCATTTTGCCCTCAATAATGTGCTTATTTACAAAGCAAATTTTTATCTCCGAAATTGGATTTCTAACTAATGTAAACAGCTATAGTTCCAGCAGATCTTTCCATTGTAACGTTATTGTGCATCCTGAAAATTTATATACATAGGTTGAACTCCATGCTTACAGTCAGGCTCTTCAGTTTGGTGCTAATGTTTGTATCTAACAGTTCGTCTATAAAGAGAGAATAAGAAAAATACGTAAACTTAAAGAAAATAATATTTATCTTCCGTGCAATAAAATAGAATTAGCTCACACTACATCAAACAATGATGCAAACATGAAATGGTGTACAAAAATTCAATCATATCATATGTTATTATATCAGAAATGCTAAGAGATATGCTTAAAGCACAATTTTTATCAGAAATGTTAAGAGATATGCTTAATAGCACAATTTTTTTTCCAGATCTGAGGTAATAATACAATTATAATGCAAATGAAAATGATAGATTTGGGGATTAAGGGGAAGAAACTTACTTCTTCCCGTGGCGATTCAATGTGGGTGGCGTTACGGCAATTGATCTGCGGCTTTGTTTATAAAGAGAGAATAAGAGAAATACCTATACTTGAGCTTTTTTCTGTTTGGTGGATTATCCAAAGAAGTGGATTATTCTTTAGCAGCTGCTACAACGCGACAATTCTACTTCAATAAGACATACATAATGCAAAAATAAAAATAACAGCTGCTACCACGCAACAATACCAAACTAATCGAAATCAGTTGTACGAATCCCCAATAACAACTCTACTTTAATAGGGCATAAATACTGCACAAAACGAAACATGTAATAAAAGGGAGAGAAATAAATTACATGAATCAGAATGTTGAGATTTGAAGCAGAAATAACCAAGAGGAGGCGTAGAAGTAAGGCACTGGAGAACGGAGTTGATGTAACAAGCATTGACGATTTTTTCAATCCCTAATGGAGGACCAGTTTTGCGTCTATGGCTAAGCAGATTCGGCTGCCAATTCATTTGCAAATAGGCCATTAACATTCTGATGATACAAAATCAAGCGAGCCTTGAATTAGAGACTCTAGAATATGTAGTGTCTTGTAAGATTTGACAATGGAGAGTATTCTAGACTTTCGAAAGATAGATTTTTATAAGTGTGAAATTACAAAACTACCCTTAACCGTATTCACTAACCTTCCTATATAGTAGTAAAGTAAAAAACAAAATAATATATAATAAATAAATAATACAATATAATAAAATAATAAAAATGAAATTTACCAAGAAACCTTCATATTTTGCAAAAACCACCATTTGGACGAAGCCAAATGTCCTCCACCCCAAATATCCCTTACCCCCTTGATAAAATTACACATTAATCATTTTTTCACCTATAAATACTTTCTTACTATTCTTCATTTTTCACACCTCTTTCATCTACATATAATAATTTTTTAAATAAATAAATATATATATATATTAGGTACTACATTTCCATTTGTATAACTATAGTCCACCGCCTCCTTCTCGAAATCGATCGAAAACAAATTCATTGTAGTTCTATTTTGGGCGAATAACTAATGAAAATGTTTGATATGTGATTTAACATTTACGTATGACAAAAAATTGGGCACGAGTTAATTGCATAGGCACTTGAAGAACCCAGCCAAAGATTGACTTGGATCAAAATGAAGAAACGAAGGAAAATCAAAAGATTGTCCTTAGAATTTGAACTTTGATGAAGTTTTTCTTTTCTAAAATTATGAAATTAGAAAAATCATGTTTGTATGTTTTGAGTTATAAAATTATTAATTTAAGCGTGAAATTTTATTTTAAATTCATGTCTGTTTACAATATTATCAATCAAATACGATTATTTTTCCTATTTACTTTATAATTTCTCACAAACTGATATAAGTTATTAAATTTTAAATCTTTCAATTTATAAGATTATGCAAGAGAAAATATAATTCAATATTAAAATGTCTTGTCATAACTTATGTTAAGTGTCAGTTATATATTTTGGGTAATTTAAAAAAAAAAAAAAAAGTCCATGCTAGACTTAAGCCCACTTAACACCTCACAAGAAAAAATGACATCGTGTATTCACTAAAATATATACTTCATCCATTTTATTTTAGTTTACTTCATACTCCCAAAAATATTAAAGTTTCATTTTAGTTGTTGTTTATTGACTTCACACTCCCCTTAAGAAAATATTTAATATGGGTTTAATTTACTAAAGTAACTTTATTAATTATGTATTGAAAATATAAATTTGATAATATACATTTTACATAGTCATTTAATGATAGAAGCTATATTAAAAAAATATAAAAAAAGAATTTAGATTTTAGAATATGAACAACTAAAATGAAATAAATATTTTTAACAAAAGATAGAGGGACTCATTAGCAGTCATATTTTAAAACGTTGGCATAAAATGGCTTCTCGATCAAAACAATTAGCACCATGTAATCCATAAAAGTTTCCTTATTGATTATAAAAAATACTCTCTCTCTCTTCTAATTTGCAATCAAAAGTTCTCCTTAAAATTAGCAAAAACCATAAAAAATAGATAAGAACAAGTTATGAAATAAGTTCAACAACTAATTTAAACCAATATTACATAACAAGAATAATAAATGAAAAAGAATATTTAATACTCTTAAATACAGGACAAGAAGAAAATTATATAGCAAAATATCTAGAAAAAAATGAGGAAATAAAATCTGACAATAATATATGCCCAGATCTACCAACAAGCTTAATAAACACTAAAAATATAGTAGAAAAAGAAATAACAATATGAGTTAGAAAAATAAAAATAAAATTTAAAATAAAGAAAAAAATGCAAAAAACAGACATAATATTAGGAATAAAATGGCTAGAACAAGTAAAACCATATAATATAGAGTATACACAATTATCTATAACATATAACAGAGAGAAATTATTTTTAAGAAGAGCTTTAACATGATATGAAAATATATGTATTAATGAATATAGTAATAGAAGGGTATTACAGTAGATATTATATGCCTATGATAGAAACAGGAGCAGAAGCTAATTTATGTAGATATAATTGTTTACCAGAAAGTAAATAGGATAAATTAAAAACACCAATAATAGTTAAATGATTTAATAACGAAGGAAACTTAATTATTTATAAAGCTAAGAATGTAAAAACACAAGTATGAGATAAAATATTAACAATAGAAGAAATTTATAATTATGAGCTAACATCAAAAGATATACTTTTAGGAATGTCGTTTTTAGATAAATTATACCCACATATAATAACTAGAACGGATTGGTGGTTTACAACACCATGTAAACAGAAAGTAAGAGCAAAAAGAGTTACTAATAAAATAAGAAAGAAAACTGATTGGATAGAAGAAAGTGAAAAAATTATACAAAAATTAGAAAATATAAAAAATACTGAAGATACAATAGAACTGGTCGTATTTTCAATAAATAAAAAGAAATAACTATATTTTCAATAAAAAAGTAGAAATAATTAAGAAAAAATTAGAACAATTATATAGTCAAGATCCATTAAAAGGATGGAAAAAAACATAAAACTGCTATAAAAATTGAATTAATAGATAAAAATAGCATAATAACTCAAAAACCATTAACATATAATTTTGATGATTTAAAAGAATTTAAAATTCATATTGATGAATTGTTAGAAAAACAATATATTCAAAAAAGTAATAGTAAACACAATAGTCCAGCATTTATAGTAAATAAACATAGTGAACAAAAAATAGAAAAAAGTAGAATGGTTATTGATTATAGAAATTTAAATGCAAAAGTTATGACATATAATTACCCAATGTCAAATAATAAATTAATCAAATATTATGTTTTCTAAATTAATCATGGCATAGTTCTTAGGGACTATTCTCTAAATATTTTTATTTTTATTTTTATTTTGAGTTTATTTATGTTAGTTTTATTGATATTCATATCTTGGGGGGTGATTATATGGTAATTGATTAAATGTTTTACTATAGTATTCTTTAGTTTTTTCTCTTAGTTTTTGTAATTCTTCTATCTTATTTTTAAGGTATTGTAAATATTCTATATCTTTTGTTTCAAAATATCCAATTAGATTGTCTTTCATAAGTATTTCTATTAATCTTATTTCTTTCATATTTTGTCTCCAATATTTTAAATATTCATAGTCTATCATTTTATCCTGTAGTAATTGTAGATTGACAAATTTCTGTATAATAATTTATCCTAATTGTACTGTAATGTATATCTAATTCTAGATTTTCAATGCTATTTATTATCTTGTGTTGTTCTTCTCGTAGTGAGTTTTTTAAATTATATAAACTATCACATGTACTTTTTCCTAAATTTTCTAGAGTTTCTTCTATCCATATTAATTTTTCTTTTAGATTCTCAATTATTTTTCTAATTCGGTTTCTATAATTAATTTTTTCATTTAGATTATCTTGATTTTCTCTAGTTTTTCTAATATATTCTAACATTTCTTAATTTGAATAATATCCATTGGGACTAAAATGTCCTTTCCGCCTATTGGGCCTAAAATGCACTTCTCACCTACCTATTGGGCCTAAAATGTCCTTTTCGCCTATCTATTGGGCCTATTTTCTCCTTTTATTTAGCGAAATTACATGAAAAAGGTCATCCTTAAAACTTAATTACATAAATAATGTACTTTTTCAATATTAAAAAAATAATTTTTTTTTTACATATATAACCATTTAAAAAAAATCAGAAAAGATAATTATAATTCCTAATTTAATGCTATAACTAATTATCAATTCACCTTAATTTAAGAGATATTTTCAATCTTCAAATTAAAATCGAAAAAGATAATGCCTACTTTCAAATCTTTCTCTCTCTTATATTCAAACTTCAAATATTTTTAAATAAGCTAAGTATTTCAATATTTGCTCGTGTATGTTTCGC